>NW_020837993.1:9202485-9355684 GCF_003676395.1 Aethalodelphis obliquidens
TTTTTATCTTTTTGTGAGTGTGTATGTGTATGCTTCTGCATCTGATTTTGTCTTTATAGCTTTGCTTTTACCATTTGTCCTAGAGTTCTATATGTTGCTTTTTTCCTTTTTTTATTACTTAAAATTTTTTTTCTTAATAATTATTTATTTTAATAACTTTATTTTGTTTTACTTTTATTTTATCTTCTTTCTTTCTTTCTTTCTTTCTTTTTCTTTTTTTCTATTTTTTCCTCCCTCTTATTGTGAGCCATGTGGAGGACAGGCTCTTTGTGCTCCAGCCAGGCATCAGGGCTGTGCCACTGAGGTGGGAGAGCCAAGTGCAGGACACTGGTCCTGTAACATAACATAAGGGAATCCCCATAAGGTTAACAGCTGATCTTTCGGCAGAAACTCTGCAAACCAGAAGGGAGTGGCAGGACATATTTAAACTGATAAAAGAGAAAAATGTACAACCAAGATTACTCTACCCAGCAAGGATCTCATTCAGATTTGATAGAGAAATTAAAAGCTTTACTGAGAAGCAAAAGCTAAGAGAACTCAGCACCACCAAACCAACTTTATAACAAATGCTAAAGGAACTTCTCTAGGCAGGAAACACAAGAGAAGGAAAAGACCTACTATAATAAACCCAAAACAATTAAGAAAATTGTAATACAAACATACATATCGATAATTACCTTAAATGTAAATGGATTAAATGCTCAAACAAAAAGACATAGACTGGCTGAATGGATACAAAAACAAGACCCGTATATGCTATCTACAAGAGACCCACTTCAGACCTAGGGACACATACAGACTGAAAGTGAGGGCATGGAAAAAGATATTCCATGCAAATGGAAATCAAAAGAAAGCTGGAGTAGCAATTCTCATATCAGAAAATATAGACTTTAAAACAAAGACTCTTACAAGAGACAAAGAAGAACACTACATAATGATCAAGGGATCAATCTAAGAAGAAGATATAACAACTGTAAATATTCATGCCCCCAACATAGGAGCACCTCAATACACAGCAAATACTAACAGCCAAAAAAGGAGAAATCGACAGTAACAGAATCATAGTAGGGGATTTTAACACCCCACTTTAACCAAAGAACAGATCATCCAAACTGAAAATTAATAAGGACACAAGCTTTAAATGATACATTAAACAAGATTGACTTAATTGATATTTATAGGACTTTCCATCCAAAAACAACAGAATACTCATTCTTCTCAAGTGCTCATGGAACATTCTCCAGGATAGGTCATATCTTGGGTCACAAATCAAGTCTTGGTACATTTAAGAAAATTGAAATTGTATCAAGTATCTCTTCCAACCACAACGCTATGAGACTAGATATCAATTACAGGGAAAAATCTGTAAGAAATACACACACATGGAGGATAAACAGCACACTATTTATAAACAAAGAGATCACTGAAGAAATCAAAGAGGAAATCAAAAAATACCTAGAAACAAATGACAATGAAAACACAATGACCCAAAACCTATGAGATGCAGCAAAAGCAATTCTAAGAGGGAAGTTTATAGCTATACAAGCCTACCTTAAAAAACAAGAAACATCTCAAATAAACAACCTAACCATACACTAAAGCAATTAGGAAAAGAAGAACAAAAAAACCCAAAGTTAGCAGAAGGAAACAAATCATAAAGATCAGATGAGAAATAAATGAAAAGGAAATGAAGGAAATGATAGCAAAGATCAATAAAACTAAAAGCTGGTTCTTTGAGAAGATAAACAAAATTGATAAACCATTAGCCAGACTTATCAAGAAAAAAAGGGAGAAGACTCAATAGAATTAGAAGTGAAAAAGGAGAAGTAACAACTGACACTGCACAAATACAAAGGATCATGAGAGATTACTACAAGCAACTATATGCCAATAAAATGGACAATCTGGAAGAAATGGAAAAATTCTTAGAAATGTACAACCTTCTGAGACTGAACCAGGAAGAAATAGAAAATATGAACAGACCAATCACAAGGACTGAAATTGAAACTCTGATTAAAAATATTCCAACAAACAAAAGCCCAGGACCAGATGGCTTCACAGGTGAATTCTATAAAACCTTTAGAGAAGAGCTAACACCTACCCTTCTCAAACTCTTCCAAAATATAGCAGAGGGAGGAACACTCCCAAACTCATTCTATGCGGCCAGCATCACCCTGATACCAAAACCAGACAAAGATGTCACAAAGAAAGAAAACTACAGGCCAATATCACTGATGAACATAGATGCAAAAATCCTCAACAAAATACTAGGAAACAGAATCCAGCAGCACATTAAAAGGATCATATACCATCATCAAGTGGGGTTTATCCAAGGAATGCAAGGATTCTTCAATATACGGAAATCAATCACCATGATACACCATATTAACAAATGGAAGGAGAAAAACCATATGAGCATCTCAATGCATGCAGAGAAAGCTTTTGACAAAATTCAACACCGATTTATGATAAAAACCCTGGAGAAAGTAGGCATAGAGGGAACTTTCCTCAACACAATAAAGGCCATATATGACAAACCCACAGCCAACATCGTCCTCAATGGTGAAAAACTGAAAGCATTTCCATGAAGATCAGGAACAAGACAAGGCTGCCCACTCTCAGCACTATTATTCAACATAGTTTTGGAAGTTTTAGCTACAGCAATCAGAGAAGAAAAAGAAATAAAAGGAAACCAAAATGGAAAAGAAGAAGTAAAGCAGTCACTGTTTGCAGATGACATGATACTATACATAGAGAATCCTAAAGACGCTACCAGAAAACTACTAGAGCTAATAAATGAATATGGTAAAGTAGCAGGATACAAAATTAATGCACAGAAATCTCTCGCATTCCTATACACTAATGATGAAAAATCTGAAAGAGAAATTAAGGTGACACTCCCATTTACCACCACAACAAAAAGAATAAAATATCTAGGAATAAACCTACCTAAGGAGGCAAAAGACCTGTATGCAGAAAATTATAAGACACTGATGAAAGAAATTAAAGATGACACAAACAGATGGAGAGATATACCATGTTCTTGGATTGGAAGAATCAACATTGTGAAAATGACTCTACTACCCAAAGAAATCTACAGATTCCAAGCAATCCCTGTCAAACTACCACTGGCATTTTTCACAGAACTAGAACAAAAAATTTCATAATTTGTATGGAAACACAAAAGACCCCGAATAGCCAAACAATCTTGAGAAAGAAAAATGGAGCTGCAGGAATCAGGCTCCCTGACTTCAGACTATTCTACAAAGCTACAGTAATTGAACAGTATGGTACTGGCACAAAACCAGAAATATAGATCAATGGAACAGGATAGAAAACCCAGAGATAAACCCAGGAACATATGGCCACCTTATCCTTGATAAAGGAGGCAAGAATATACAGTGGAGAAAAGACAGCCCCTTCAATAATGGTGCTGGGAAAACTAGACAGCTACATGTAAAAGAATGAAATTAGAACACTCCCTAACACCATGCACAAAAATAAACTCAAAATGGATTAAAGACCTAAATTTAAATCCAGATGCCATCAGACTCTTAGAGGAAAACATAGGCAGAACACTCTATGACATAAATCACAGTAAGATCCTTTTTGACCCACCTCCTAGAGAAATGGGAATAAAAACAGAAATAAATGGGACCTAAGGAAACTTTAAAGCTTTTGCACAGCAAAGGAAACCATAAACAAGACAAAAAGACAACCCTCAGAATGGGAGAAAGTATTTGCAAATGAAGTAACTGACAAAGCATTAATCTCCAAAACACACAAGTAACTCATGCAGCTCAATATCAAAAAAAACAAACAACCCAATCAAAAAATGGGCAGAAGACCTAAATAGACATTTCTCCAAAGAAGATATACAGATTGCCAACAATCACATGAAAGATTGTTCAACATCATTAGAGAAATGCAAATCAAAAGTACAATGAGATATCATCTCACACCGGTCAGAATGGTCATCATCAAAAAATCTACAAACAATAAATAATGGAGAGTGTGTGGAGAAAAGGGAACCCTCTTGCACTGTTGGTGGGAATGTAAATTGATACAGCCACTATGGAGAACAGTATGGAGGTCCCTTAAAAAACTAGCAATAAAACTACCATACAACCCAGCAATCCCACTACTGGGCATATACCCTGAGAAAACCATAATTCAAAAAGAGTCATGTACCAAAATGTTCATTGTAGCTCTATTTACAATAGCCAGGCCATGGAAGCAACCTAAGTGTCCATCAACAGATGAATGGATAAAGAAGATGTGGCACATATATACATTGGAATATTACTCAGCCATAAAAAGGAATGAAAATGAGTTATTTGTAGTGAGGTGGGTGGACCTAGAGACTGTCATACAGACTGAAGTAAGTCAGAAGGAGGAAAACAAATACCATATTTATGGAATCTAAAAAAAAAAAAAAAAAAAGAAAGAAAAACAAGAAAGTGGTCAGAAGAACCTAGGGGCAAGATGGGAATAAAGACACAGACCTACTAGAGAATGGATTTGAGGATATGGGGAGGGGGAAGGGTAAGATGGGACAAAGTGAGATAGTGGCATGGATATATATACACTACCAAACATAAAATAGATAGCTATTGGGAAGAAGCTGCAAAGCAGAGGGAGATCAGCTCGGTGCTCTGTGGCCACATAGAGTGGTGGGATAGGGAAGGTGGGAGTGAGGGAGATGCAAGAGGGAAGAGATATGGGGACATACGTATATGTATAACTGATTCACTTTGTTGTAATGCAGAAACTGACACACGATTGTAAAGCAATTATACTATAATAAAGATGTTAAAAAAAATGCTAGCCAACCAAATCAGTTTAGATACATGGGAGAAAAAAGTGTAAAATGGAGACCAAATGAAAATCAAAGAAAGAAAACTTGCAGTTGCTGCCTCTTAAGAGGATGGGCTGCTTGTAGGAAGGGGAGGGAAGAGTGCAAACCAGACCTCCTCCCCTTCTATTTCTCTTATCCATTGAATCTTTTGGAAGGATGATCTAGTAAGAAAGGTGGAAATTAAATACCTTGAATCATTAAGTTTCCCAGTACTGGCTCATTGGTAACATGACCCAGTATCTTTGAACTTGGCTAGTCCTCAGTAGTTCTCCTCTTAAGAACTGCCAGGGCGGGTGGGAGTGGTGGTCGGTGATAAAGGGAAGTGGAAAGAGATGAACTGTAAAGATCATTTAGCCAACAAACTCTTGCTTAAGGCTCACAATACGGAGTCATTGCACTTTTCTGTGGGTTAGTTCCTAAAGTAAATGTCTAAGGTGAACACTGTGTTTAATCAAAGTGATTCCTTGTGTGGCTTAGCATGTACACTAAAATGTTGTTTAAAAGAAATCATAAAACACAATGGTTCTCTCAAGCAACGTGTTTGGGTACAGGTAGAACAGGACATCCTGGAAGCTCGGCTACAAGAGGTCACTCAGGGACCCAGGTTCTTTTCTTCTTGTGGCTCCTGTGTATGATCAATGCAAAATCAAAACATGTGGAAGAAAATCAATTTTTTTCAAGAAGTCATATGCGTTTTAGTTCCATCACTTCCACTTAACATATTACTGATGAGAAATTGGTCTCATGGCCACATTGATCTGCAAGGGATGACAGGAAATATAGCCTCTAGCTGACTGGACATTGCCACCCTAAGGAGATAGTGGACCAATGAGAGGGAAAGCCTCGATTATTGGCTTCTGTTTCTATGGAAGAAGAGGAGATGAATTTTGAGAGAAAATCAGTCTTCTATCCTTGTCTGCCTTTCATAGCCAACCAAATCATGCATTACCCTCTCAAAACATATTCACCTTGACTCAAATGGAAAAACTCAGGGTCTCATCCACTTACTGTAACCAGTTAAAAGCCCCAAGCCTGTGAATGATATGGATTCCTCTTCATCAAGTCCAGCTGTGGTTCCTTGCAGTTTAGCAGTCTATAAACTCCTAGACAAGTTATCTGCCTTCCCTCAATCCCAGTATATCATGGAAATGTTATACCTCAACTAAACTCCCATTGGAGAAATGAGAAAAATAGAAAAGACACAGAAATCAGTGATTCATTGTAGTTACCAAATCCTTCTGGGCAGGTATGGCAAATACTCCCAACTTGGCAGCAGAGTTCCTTGATTAGGCTTGATTTGTCTCTCTGGAAGGACCTCTCCTGTCTATTATGCTCCAAGAGTCCTGACTTCACTATCTGAGAGATTCTTCTTTTCCATTACATTTGGGACCACAGCAGAAGATGATGAGGGAAAGTATTCAACCCTTGGAATTGCATAGTTTTGTAACTGTTAGAGACACAGGACAAATATTGCATCAAGGATTGAAAAATCACAGACATTTGTCAACTTGGCTTGCAATCTCTTTGGCAATACAACTCCCTCAGCTGTAGTAGACAGTTTATTTGCTTCCAGTCAGTTCCACGTGCAAGAAACCAGACTTGAATCTCTCTTCTAGACAGAAATCTGAAGGCTCTGCATTCAATTTTATTTTCTGACCCCTGTACTTGGTCTACCTCTCTCTCCTTCATTTTAGTGGTGATTTCTTGAGGTCCGCTGAAGCAACAAGCTTGGGTGAAAAGGCACCATCATTTTGTCTTTATTTAGACTGACTTCTATTTTCTGGCTGAAAAATCGTAATGAGAAATACTGGAGGAAAGTCTGGAATCCTGACACTTTCTGTTTTGGCTACAGAAGTAATAAAGCTGTTCCATTTTAAAGCTCCCCAATATCTGGATCTCCATTTGGTTTAAATTTAAGGCATATTTTAGTCCCCAGAGCTCAATTTCATTCCACTTTGCCTGCACTTGGGCTTGTTCTTGCTCAAGCTTTCCCTCTTATAAGATTTTGCCAGAAGCAGCAGGGAGCATTCGACACACAAACTCATTCTAAGTTTTTCAAACAAGTTTCTTTTGGAGTACAGAGTACAGTCTTGAAAAAATCATGGTCTTTCCTGAAAGTTATAACTTGCTTCCCAAGTTGTTGTATCTGTGTTTTTGCCACCCAACACCAAACCATTAAGAAAAAAACCAAATGTTTTAAAATTTTTGTTATGGCAGTGCACCACTTCCTGGTTAAATATCTGTATTAGTTATATCATGGTTAACGTGCTATAAAAAGAGATACAAAAATGTAGTGGCTACAACAAGATAACATTTATTTTTTTCCTCCCAGTACAGAACATTTATATGATATGATATATATATATATATATATATATATATTATATATATATATATAATATGTATATATATTTAAGTACACAGAGTGCATAACCCATTGTATTTTTTTATTTATTTTATAAAAGAGAAAGAGAGAGGGAGAATACAAACAACATAATAGCGTGTGTATTATAGAATTTACAGGAAGTTAAATGAAAGTATGCTACATCTTTTCTAGAACATTGTTCTTCTGGGCAAATAAATTACAAATTGTCCTTTATATGCCTCACAATAATTTATTCATTGCCAAATTTTATTCTTTTTTCTTGGTTCTCGTCCCAGTTTTGACATCAAAAATGTTTTCTGACATCTGACGTCATGAACATCTTTGGGCCATAGTTTCCTTTCTAAAAATAATAATTTAAACTATAATGTCTCTGAAATCTCTACCAACTATAAATCCTGTGTTTCATTGTCATTAACATGAGAGCTAGCCCTTGTTTCTTGAGACACTGGGGTGTGTCCTTGCCTTGTAGAACCTGTAGATCTGGTAATGGATGGTGCATTTCTCTTCCCAACAGCAGCCTCTGCTTTGATGCTGCCTTGTCTCCATTTGAGATTCTCAGAATGCCTTCCTTTAACCGCTTTACCAGCAAGTGCTGAAGATCTAAACGTGAACTATGTCTTTAAGTCTTTCTTCCAATGAAGCTCAAATTTTATAGATGGATCACTGAGTGGCTTCTGACAAGTGTGTAAGACCTTACTGATATGCTATGTACAAACTGTATATTTGCTCCAACTTACCATACTGGCCTTATCTTCACTTATTTTTCATTTTCCAGGTATTTTATTATGCTATATAATATGAATCTTTGAACTTTTCTTTAAATTTCCTTGGAACATTTCACAGATTAATTAATGAATTACAAGCTCACAGAGAAATTCAGAATCATACTCCAAGATCATCATTGATTTTCCACATTCCATATATTTTTCATTTCCATTTACACATTTCCAATGGCTTTTCTCTTTTTCTCAATCTGAAATATTCAGTTTTTCTATTTGGCATCACTTCCCTTCTTACTGAAGATCTTAGTATTTCTTATAGCACAATTCTGCTGATGGCTAATCCCCTTACTTTTCTTTTATTAAAAATTCCTTTATTTTGCTTTTAATCTGAAGGAATATTTTCAATGACTATAGATTTCTCTTTGTGTGTGTACATTTTTTTTCTTTTAGAACTTTTAAGACATTATTTCACGTTTTTTCTGGCTTCCATTTTTTCTAATGGAAAGCCAGTAATAATTTGAATAATTTTTCCTAAATAGTATGTAATTTTTCTCATCCTTATTTAAAATTTTCTCTCTTTTTTTTTTTTTTTTGGTTTTCTGTAGTTTGGTGCTAATATGAAGAGATATGGTAGTATATGTGTTTATTATACTTGGGGATCACTGAGCTTGTAGAACTTATAACTGTCTGGGAAATTTTTGATCACTATATTTAATATATATTTTTTCTGCTCAATTCTGCCTCTCTTTTCCTTCTGGGACTCCAATTATGCCTATGTTAGACATTTTTATATTGCCCCACGGGTTTCTGAGGGTCTGTTCATTTTTTTTTCAATCATTGTCATCTCTATCCTTCAGATTAATTTCTATTGATCTGTCCTCATAAAAACTTCCTTTTGTCATCTCCATTTTTTCAGTCCATTCTTCTCCAGTGATTTTCCTTGTATATTTCAGATATCTATTTTACATTTATAGAATTTTTCTGCTGAGATTTACTAATTTTAGCTCCTTATGAGCATATTTTCCCTTACTTCCTTAAGCATAGTTATATATACAAACGGCTTTAAAATTCTTGTCTGCATTGCAACATTAAGTCATCTCGAGGTTATTTTCTTTTCTCTTTAAAATGAGTATCATAGTCCTTTCTTTGTATGTAAAAAAAAAAAAAAATAGCTCTTATCCTAGCATTTTGCATCAAGTTTTAGGATTATGGACTTTGTCATGTTCTTTTAAAGAGTATTGAGAATTTTTTTTAAGCTGGTGGTTAACTTGGCTGAACTCAACTGTAAACTGTCTTCTCTGTGGTTGGTAGTCTGTTCTCAGGCCTGTTCCTGTAGCTGCACTACTTGAAATACATTTTGTACAAAGCTGGTTCGAGTCATCCAGAGATTTGGGCAGAGTTGTTTTACAGAATTGGAGGCTTTCCACCCTTGTTTTCTCCTTTCCAGGATTTGTCCCCCACTTTCTAATGGCTGAAGTTGCCTGAATTCAATCCTCTGGTTTTTCAGTCCAGTAATTCTGTAGGCTTCAATGTTTTGTCTCTTTGATGTAGCATGCAGACTGGGACTTACCCCCATCAAATAAGCTATGGAAATAGAATATTCACCCAGAATTGTTCTAGAGTTCTCGAGGGAAAGAGAAACAAGTAAGTAGATAGGTAGATAGATACATATGAGAAATTGGTAGATAGATACATATGAGGAGTTGTTTCACATGATTGTGGAAGCAGAGAAGTCCCATGATCTGTCATCTACAAACTGGAGACTGAGGAAACATGGTGGAGTAATTCTAGTGTCCGTTCAAAGGCTTGAGAACCAGAAAAGCCAATGATGTAAATTCCAGTCAAAGAGCAGGAGAAGACTGATGTCCCAGCACACGTAGACATCTAGGAAGAAAAATGGTTGAATTGCTTCTTACTCTTCCTTTTGTTCTATTCAGGCCCTCATGAGATTTGACGATGCCCATCCTCATTGCAAAAGGCAATCTACCTTACTGAGTGCATGGATTCAAATGCTAATCTCATCTGGAAACACCCTCACAGAACCCACCCAGAGACAATCTTTAGTTGAGCACTCTATGGCTCAGTTGAGTTGACACATAAAATTAACCATCACAAAAACCATGCCCTTGTTCGAAGTATCAATTCTAGTCCATTATCTGTCTCTTTTATTCACTTCCCAGTGCCTTTGGGTGGTTGAATTTTATATTTTGTCTAGAGTTTGTGGTTGCTTTCTCTTAGCAGTTTTGTCCAATAGGAACTATTTGCTATTATTGGAAGCTATTCTCATCCACCCACCTCCATTTCTTGCATATAAGGTAATGGTTACACTGTTTAGTCTATCATTCAAGACTGTATAATCTGGCTCTGCTTCAGCTTTAACCTCTGTCTTCTACTTCATCCTTATATAGGTTACCAGCCTCTTTCCCCCTTACACATTGCATCACATCCACTCATTGAACAAGAGATTTTTGAGCACTTCCTATATATCAGGCAACTAGGAACAAAAGCATTATTACCCTTGCCCTCTTGAAGCTGACAGCATGGAAGACTTGCAAATGTGCTTGATCATTACTGCCCTGACTCTTTGCTGATGCTCAGTTGCTTTCTCTATATTTTAATTTCCTCAAATATTCTCTTCTATCCTTTCTACTTATCAAATCCTACCCATCCCCAAATTCTGTTTCTTCACACCCTATGTTTATTATTTTTTATTACATTTTTTTTCTTTTCTTGAGTAAACTAAATAGACACTGTCAGGGATTCAGTGCACTTTCTTTGTGTTGCAGTGTTCAGCCTGCCGTTACTGTATGGGAAAGGTTAGTAAATGAATTAATGCTACTACTTTCCTCATTACTTGATTTATAATTCATCATAACATTTATTGAACTTATAAGTTAATGGCTGATGAAGAAAGTGATTATGTTAAAGGCCATAAGATTTTCATCCAAAAATGAAAACCAGACTTTATAACTTTCAAAGTGTTTTGATGTTTTTATGCATTGATGATAGTTTACCCACATTCTTTCATACTAATCTGAATATCAGCATATCAAGAATAGAGTCATCAGAATTCCATATTGATGTTTTACTGTTAATTAACTTGTTTGGTTCCCTATATCATGATGATGTTTGAAATGCTTTTCAAGTAATTTTCATGCTCTTTCAATGGAGGGGTGAATCAAGAGAATCTGAAGGTCATACAGACACATTCTCTTTATTTTCCCTATTTGCATTCATCAATTTATCTGGCCTCTCATCTGCCAGCCAAAAGAGTTCTCAGCAATTAGTGGTGCAATGGGAGCTATTCATGTCAAATAGACTGGTTCAAACCCAGCAGAGATCCAGAGAATAGTTTTTAATACTTGAAACCATAAGTCTTTACTTAGAATTTATTGCTTATGCATTAGTGCCTTTCTCTTAAAATAAAACAAAGAAAGAAAGACATATGTCCATGTTCAGATAAAAGCTTGATCACCGTAATCTATTCTATGAGAATCTATCTCCTGAACTACAAATCAAAACACTGACAAAGTTTTCAGTGCCACTGCTAAGTGTAAAAGATGTATGTGAAGTATAGGTAACATAATGAAATGATGGAATTTCAGAATAGTATGGTGGCTAAGACAGTAATAACTACAATTAGAACTGCCCTGAAAAACCCAACACATAGAGCCCTCATAGGTGATTAATTTTAATGTGGAAATGGTGACCTCTAGTAAATGCACTATCAAGATTTTGAGTTTCTTGATAGGAAGTCAGTATCTTATTTTGGATCCATCATTGCACATTGTGTAGTCCTGGGAGCACATAGGCAGGGATGACATTCTGCAATGTATCCCTATGTAGCTAAAACAAATGATTTAGTTACCATCCATTCTGACTATCAGTGCCCATACCATACTAGTTAGTAAATATTTTTATAATATCCTGTCTCTCTCTATTTCTCTCCTTATCACAAAGGTGTTTTATTTTAGAGCACTGATTTTCCCAAGAGGGAATGCAATACATTGCAGCAGGGAGGTAAGAACATGTATTTTTGCATACTGACACAATGTGTTTCTTCTATATTTTATAGGAAGGTGATAAAATACATATATATATATATATACACATACATATATTGGTATATGTATACATATATGTATACTATGCATGTATATATACTCTCTAAAGCATATGTGTGTATATACATAACATGCACATGTTCATATACACATACATATACATATTAAATATCACCTCCTGATAAAATACAGGAGAAACATATTGAGTAGTTGTGTAAAAATATATGGCATTATCTCACATCTGCAGTGTATTCTATTCCCTCTAGGTAAACTCTGTGCTCTAAAATAAAACATTCACCTTTGTTTTTATAAGTATGTGCACCAATAAAAAAAACATAAAACTAGAAGCCTATCACACTTGAAGATATCATTCTGCACAACTTAAATCCTCTGTGCCAACTTGCACAATTGTGACTTAGGAAATTTCCCAGTCATTTACTCAGAATTCTGGATTGTGTACTGAGATGTGGATGGGGCAGAGAATGGAGAGTTAAGGGCAGGGAATAGGAAGAGGAAATAGAAATGAAAGCAAGCAGCAGCCGCTTTCAAGTGCCAGTGTAGGTGCTATGAAAGAAACCATCAGATATGGGAGGAAGGAAAGAAGACAAGCAGCCATCAGCTTCAGAATCAGATGAAGCTAAGTGAGTCTCAGTCCATCAGTTTATGAACCCCCTTGATCTTTGTACTGTGCCCACAATACTGCCTCACAATTTTACTATATTGTTTTTCTAGTAAGCAGATTTTCCTATTCTCAGCTAGGAATAGGCAATATCAAACGTTTCCCATTCTTGTCAAGCCCTCAACTCATCCCCTCCTCAACCTATTCTATAATTTGTAGACAAAATGAAAGCCATTAGATGAGACCTTCCTCAAAACCCACAATCTTCCTGTAGCCATTCTGTTCTTCTATTGTGATGGAAGAGGTGTGTCTTCCCCTACTGAGGCCTGAATTTCCCAAATAGGCTCTAGTTCCTGTCCCCTTCTGACTCCTCAATAATCTTCTCCAGAAATGTGGTGTGATCCTCTTTCATCCATTGATATTTACCATGGCTGTAAACAACACTGATAGTATATACACTGAGGAACTTTACTGCTGGGTGACAAAGCACATTAACTTTACTGGATATTGATCAGTCTTTTTCAAATAGCTTAAATCAATTATATCACTGACAATGGATAAGAGTTCCTTTGCTTCACATCCTTGCCAACACAATATTTTCAAACTGCTTTATGTTTTCCAATCTGATGGGAGTAAAAATAGATCTTATTTAATTTTTATTTTATTTTATCTCCCTAATTATTAATGGGATTGAGAATATTTTCATACATGTATTGTCCATTCATATCTCCTCCTCTATGAATTACTTGTACAAATATTTTGCCCAATTTTATATAAGATTTTTGTTTTCTTCTTTAGCATATTATTTTCCCAAAGATCAAAAGAGTTGAAAAGATGTCTTTTCAATGAATAAAATAGAATATATAATGTTAACCTGGACTTGACCACTGGATATTTTTGTTCTTTGAAAAGATAATAACAAAAAGACTAAAGTAAAGTTCATTGCTGGACTATAATAATACTTGCGAATCTCATTAAATTACAAGCTGAGCATTGAGAAGGCTTCTCTTTTGACAGTAATTGCACTAGAGGGGTTGCATTTATCACGGTGGTCTTCTGGTCTGGAGAGAAGCATGATATAGCAATGGAGAATGCCTTGGATGTGTCCAGGGAAGGCACTCTGAAGGTCCTGAATCCAACCCTTACTTATTTTGACTTCTCTCTCTGATTATAGAATAAGGCTGCTGTCCAGACACTATTGGCTCTTCCAAACAGATGTGTGCAGGTGGCCTGCAATCTCAAGTGCTCTTCTATAAATAAAGTTTATAGGGGATTAAGTGATCACTTGTCAGTCTTGAAAGGAGTAGATTGGACCCCTGAGTCTGGCCGCTGGAAGATCTGAGGGATGTCCCTGGCATCTCCTTGTTCATGGAAGCTCTCTATTCTAGATCTCTCTTTGTACCTCTAGAGATTTCTGAATTTTTTTTTTTTTTTTTTTTACAAAATACACAGTCCATAAGCAATGTAATGTATTAGATTATATAGGGCATAATAAAGTGTTCATGTCTTCCTCTCTCAACAGATAGAAAACAGATGTGTTTCTAAAGCAGCTCAGAAAGTGAAGGTGTAAGGAAGAAAAAAACATATTTTGCGGTCAAGAAAATGAAAGAACTATATTTCCAGACTAGGATCATGATGTGCATATGGGCTCACCTCCACACCTGGGTAAGGCTATTTGTCAACTTAAAAAGGGGAAAAAGTGAGTGGTCCATTTGAGTTTAAGTTATCTGTATATAATATTTGCAGTCACATTGAGATGAACATACAAATTAATGATAACAATTATGAAGCAAAAACTTCTTCAATAAATTGAAGTTTCATCTTAGTGAGTGCAGCTGAGATGACTGAGTCCTCTTCTGTGGATTTTATAGATCACATTACAGTGGGAAATTGTATTAATTTAAGTTTCAATCTCCTGGTGTGTAATATGGGACTGCTGACATTCTGTTTGAGCCCAAGTACTAATCTTAGAAATAAAGTAAGAAAAAGTACAATCTTATACTATCATTTTTACAGTAAAAAATCACCAAGACGCAGTGTGTTTTTCTGCCTTCCCCATGGTTATACAGCCAATAAGTGAAGTCAGATTCAACCTAACCTTAAACCTGGTGTTATTTCTGTTATACTTTACCTCTCCTCTTGGTACAGTGAAGTTTGATGATCCACTGAGGCAAGGGTATGAAAGTGTTTAAAACAAACTAATCCTGCAGTCAGTTATGTGACTTAGAGTATATATTCTTGAAGAGAGAGAGAAGGAGGGGGTGGGGAGAGAAACAGAGGTATTCAGCCTATGTCAATCAATTAAAAATAAATTGCACATCAAATCATTATGATGGGTGCCCAGGGTCCAGAGTAGGTGTTCTCAACTTCAGCACTTTTGACACTTTGAGTCCAAAAAAGTCTTTTTGTGGGGGTTCCCTGTGCATTGCAGGATGTTTAGCAACATCCCTAGTTTTTGCCCACTAGCTGTTAGTAGCAATCCACTGATACCCCAGTTATGACAACCAAGAATGTCTCCAGACATTGTAAAATGCTCCCTACCCCAACACTCAGTTGAGAACCACTAGTGCAGTGATATGGAATGTGACACTTGTTCTCTAAAGAGTGTGTGCAGGGTACGATAGAGGGGTATGTTTAGACTTGTGGTAATTTTCTACATGGGTATAGTGAATACAAAAGCTGGGAAAGTTAGTATTGAACACATCATGGAAGGCTTTACGTGGGGCACCAGAGAGCTTTGTTTGTGTTTTTGTCTTTAGATTTTTATTCCATAGGTATGAATAACAATTAATTAATTAGATTAATTGACCATAGGTGTGTGGGTTTATTTCTGGGCTCCCTATTCCATTCTACTGATCTATGAGCTTTGTAGTATAGTGTGAAGTCTTGGAGGGTTATATCTCCAGCTTTGTTCTTTTTTTTTTTTTTTTTTTTTCGGTATGCGGGCCTCTCCGGTTGTGAAGCACAGGCTCCGGACGCGCAGGCTCAGCAGCCATGGCTCATGGGCCCACCTGCTCCACGGCATGTGGGATCCTCCTGGACCGGGGCGTGAACCCGTGTCCCCTGCAACGGCAGGCGGACTCTCAACCACTGCACCACCAGGGAAGCCCTAGCTTTGTTCTTTTTCCTCGGGATTGCTGTGGAAGTTCTGGGTCTTTTGTGGTTCCATATAAAATTGAAGATTATTTTGTTCTAGTTCTGTGAAAAATGTCATGAGTGTTTTGACAGGGATTACATTAAATCTGTAGATTGCTTTGGGTAATAAAGACAGTTTAACAATGTTAATTCTTCCAATACAGTAACATGGGATGTCTTCATTTCTTTGTATCACCTTCAAATTCCTTTATCAATATTTTATAGTTTTCAGAGTTTAGGTCTTTCACCTTCTTCGTTAAGTTTATTCCTAGTTAGTTTATTTTTTTGGATATAATTGTAAATAAGATTGTTTCCTTAATTTATCTTTCTGCTAGTTCATTATTAGTGTAATGAAAAGCAACAGATTTCTGTATGTTAATCTTGTATCTTGCAACTTTACTGAATTCACTTATTTGTTCTAGTAGTTTTTTTTTTTGTGGAGACCTTTGGGTTTTCTACATATAGTATCATGTCATCTGCAAATAGTGACAATTTTATTTCTTCTCGTCTAATTTGGAGGCCTTTTCTTTCTTTTTCCTGTCTGATTGCTGTGGTTAAAACTTGCAGTACCATGTTATGCAGAACTGGGAAGAGTGGAAATCCTTGTCTTGTTCCTGACTTTAGAGGAAACGCTTTCAGTTTTTCACTGTTAAGAATGGTGGTAGCTGTGGGTTTGTCATAAATGTCCTTTATTATGTTGAGCTATGTCCCCTCATATGAACTTTGATGAGAGTTTTTATAATGAAGAGATATTGAATTTTGTCAAATGCTTTTTCTGTGTCTATTGAAAGGATCATGTGATTTTTATTCTTCTTTTTGTTAATGTGGTGTATCACATTTATTGATTTGCATACATCAAACCATCCTTCCATTACGGCAATAAATCCCACCTGTTCAAGTTGTGTGACCCTTTTCATATATTGTTGAAATCAGTTTGTTAATATTTTGTTCAGGATTTTTGCATCTATATTCATCAGCAATCTTGGCCTGTAATTTTTTTTGTAGTGTCTTTTTCTCATGTTGGTAATGGTGGCCTGTAAATTTAGGAGTATCCCCTCCTCTTCAGTTTTCTGGAATATTTTGAGAAGGCTAAGTAACAGCTGTTTATGTTTGATGGAATTTTCCTGTGAAACCCACCATTCCTGCATTTTTCTTTTTCTGGGAGGATATATATATATTTTTCTACTAATTCAATTTCATTACTAGTGATTGGACTGTTCTGATTGTATATTTCTTCCTGATACATTCTTAGAAGATTGTGTGGTTCAAATCCATTTCTTCCAGGTTGTCCCTTTTGTTGGCATATAACTGTTTTATTCTCATAATTTTTTGTATCTCTAAATATTGGTTGTTATTTCTCTTCTTTATTTCTTATTTTGTTTATTTGGAACCTCTCTTTTTTTTTCTTAATAAGTTTGGCTGAAGACTTATCAATTTTATTTATCTTTGCAAAAAGCCAGCTCTTGGTTTTGGTGATGTTTATATATGTTTTTTGGTATTTATCTGATTTATTTCCTCTCTGATTTTTATTATTTTCTTCCTTATGTTGAATTTGGTCTTTGTTTGTTCTTTTCCTAATTGCTTATTGCTTGAAGTAGGTCTGTATCTCTATAAACTTCCCTCTTAGAAATGCTTTTACAGCATCCAAAATATTTTGAAAAGTTGTGTTTTATTTTCATTTGTCTCATGGTATTTTCTGATTTTCTCTTTGATTTCTTCATTGATCCATTGCTTTTCAGTAGCATGTTGTTTACTCTCAACGTTTTTGTGTTTTCCCACTTTTCTTCATGTAACTAATTTTTAGTTTCATACTGGTTTTGGTCAGAAAAAAAAAAGCTTGATATAATTTCTTTTCTGTTAAATTAGTTGAGGATTGTTTTGTTACTTAGTGTGTAATCAATCCCAGAGAATATTCTATGTGCACTTTAAAACAATATGTATTCTGCTTTATTTGTATAGAATGTCATGTAGATATCTAGTAAATCCAACTGGTCTAATGTGTCATTTAAGACCACTATTTCCTTATTGATTATCTGTCTGCATGTTCTGTCTTTTACTATAGGAGGGTGTTAAAGTCCTCTAATATTATTGTGTTATTGGTAATTTCTCCCTTTATGTATTTTAATATTTGCTTTGTATACTTATTTTCTCATCTATTAGTTGTATATATGTTAATGAATATTATATCTTCTTGTATTGATCCCTTTATCATTATATAATGGCCTTCTTTGTCTTTTGTTGTATAGTCTGTTTTAAAGTCTACTCCATCTGAATATTGCCAACACTACTTTCTTGCTGTTTCCATTTGCATGAAATATATTTTTCCATATTTTTACTTTCAGTCTGTATATGTCTTTAGATCTGAAGTGAATGTCTTGTAAGCAGCACATATATGAGTCATGTTCTTTTATTCAATCAGCCACTATGTGTCTTTTGAATGGAGCATTTAATCCAGTGATATTTAAAGTGACTATTAACGGTTATGAACTTGATGTCCATTGTTACTTGTTTTCTGGTTGTATTTGTGGTTCTTCTCTGTTCCTTTCTTCTTCTTTTAGTCTTTTCAACTGTGGTTTGATGGTTTTCTTTAGTAGTATGCTTGTGTTCCCTTTTTTTCCTAGTTTTTGTGTATCTATTGTAGGTCTTTAATTTGAGTTTACCAGACAGTTATTTAAGTTTGAATACATTTTAAAGAATCTACATATTTTACCCCCTCACCTACATTTTGTGTTTTTTGATGTCATGTTTTGCATCTTCATATTTACCCCTTAATTGTTTATTGTAGTTATAATTTATTTTTACAATTTTGTCTTTTAATCTTTATACTAGGTTATTTAAGTGGTCGAACCACAGCTTTTACTATATATTTGTCTTTACTAGTGGGATTTTCCTTTTTATAAATTCTTACTTCTTGTTGTATTATTTATTTTTCCACTTAGAGAAGACCCTTTAACACTTCATTTAATGGCCAGTCAGTATTGATGAAGTCTTTTAGATTTTACTTGTCTGAGATATTTATCTTTCTTTAAATTCTGATTGACAAATTGCTGAGTAGGGTATCCTACGTTGTAGGTTTTTGTCTTTCAGCACATTAAATATATCATGCCACTCCCTTCTGGTCTGCAAAGTTTCTGCAGAAAAATCAGCTGATAGTCTTATGGGGGTTCCCTTGTGTGTGACTCTGTTTTTCTCTTGCAGCATTTGAATACTCTCTTTGTCTTTAATTTTGTTATTTTAATTATATGTCTTGATGTGGTTCTTTTCTGGCTTAATCTTCTTAGAGAATCTCTTTGATTCTTGTACCTGTATTTCTGTTTCCTTCTTCAGGTTCTGGAAGTTTTCAGCAGTAATTTCATCAAATATATTTTTGAACATTTGCTCTCTCTCTTCTTCTGGAACCCCTATAATTTGAATGTTAATATAGTAGATGTTGTCTCAGAGGTCCTCTAAACTATCCTCATTTAAAAAATTTTCTTTACTTTTGCTTTCCTGATGTGGTGATTTCATTATTCTATATTCCAAACCACTTATGCATTTTCTGTATCACCTAGTCAATTGTTAATAATTTCTAGTGTACATTTCATTTCTGTTATTTCATTCTTCAGTACTGACTGGTTCTTTTTAGTTTTCAGTTTCTAGTTAAAATTCTCAGTGGAACTGCAATCCTTCAGCCTGTGCAACAAAAAGCACATTCACAGAAAGATAGACAAGATGAAAAGACAGAGGGCTATGCACCAGATGAAGGAACAAGATAAAACCCCAGAAAAACAACTATATGAAGTGGAGATAGGCAAACTTCCAGAAAAAGAATTCAGAATAATGATAGTGAAGATGATCCAGGACCTCAGAAAAAGAATGGAGGCAAAGATCGAGAAGCTGCAAGAAATGTTTAACAAAGACCTAGAAGAATTAAAGAACAAAGAAACAGAGATGAACAATACAATAACTGAAATGAAAAATACACTAGAAGGAATCAATAGCAGAATAACTGAGGCAGAAGAATGGATAAGTGACCTGGAAGACAGAATGGTAGAATTAACTGCTGCATAACAGAATAAGGAAGAAAGAATGAAAAGAAATGAAGACAGCCTAAGAGAACTCTGGGACAACATTAAAAGCAACAACATTCACATTATAGGGATCCCAGAAAGAGAAGAGAGAGAGAGAAAGGACCCAAGAAAATATTTGAAGAGATTATAGTCAGAAACTTCCCTAACATGGGAAGGGAAATAGCCACCAAAGTCCAGGAAGTGCAGAGTCCCATACAGGATAAACCCAAGGAGAAACACACTGAGACACATAGTAATCAAAGGGAAAAATGACAAATAACATACAAGGGAACTCCTATAAGGTTAACAGTTGATTTATCAGAAGAAACTTTACAAGCCAGAAAGGAGTGGCATGACATATTTAAAGTGATGAAAGGGAAGAACTTACAACCAAGATTACTCTACCCAGCAAGGATCTCATTCTGATTCGATGGAGACATCAAAAGTTTTACAGCCAAGCAAAAGCTAAGAGAATTCAGCACCACCAATCCAGCTCTACAACAAATGCTAAAGGAACTTCTCTAAGTGGGAAACACAAGAGAAGAAAAGGACCTACAAAAACAAACCCAAAACAATTAAGAAAATGGTAATAGGAACATACATAATTACCTTAAACGTGAATGGATTAAATGCTCCAACCAAAAGACACAGGCCTGCTGACTGGATACAAAAACAAGACCCATATATATGCTGTCTACAAGAGACCCACTTCAGACCTAGGGACACATACAGATTGAAAGTGAGGGGATGGAACAAGATATTCCATGCAAATGGAAATCAAAAGAAAGCTGGAGTAGCAATACTCATATCAGATAAAATAGACTTTAAAATACAGAATGTTACAAGAGACAAGGAAGGACATTACATAATGATCAAGGGATCAATCCAAGAGAAGATATAACAATTATAAATATATATGCACCCAACATAGGACACCTCAATACATAAGGCAACTGCCAACAGCTATAAAAGAGGAAAAAGACAATAACACAATAATAGTGGGGGACTTTCACACCTCACTTACACCAATAGACAGATCATCCAAACAGAAAATTCATAAGGAAACAGAAGCTTTAAATGACACAATAGACCCGATAGATTTAATTGATATTTATAGTACATTACATCCAAAAACAGCAGATTACACTTTCTTCTCAAGTGCACACAGAGCATTCTCCAGGATAGATCACATCCTGGGTCATAAATCTAGCCTCAGTAAATTTAAGAAAACCGAAATCATAACAAGAATGTTTTCTGAACACAACACAAGGAGATTAGAAATCAATTACAGGGAAAAAAATGTAAAAAACACAAACACATGGAGGCTAAAAAATATGTTACTAAATAACCAAGAGATCACTGAAGAAGTCAAAGAGAAAATCAAAAAATACCTAGAGACAAATGACAGTGAAAACACAATGATCCAAAACCTATGGGATGCAGGAAAAAACAGTTCTAAGAGGGAAGTTTATAGCTATACAAGCCTACCTCAAGAAACAAGAAAAATCTCAGATAAACAATTAACTTTACACCTAAAGGAACTAGAGAAAGAAGAACAAACAAAACCCAAAGTTAGCAGAAGGAAAGAAATCATAAAGATTAGAGCAGAAATGAATGAAAGAGAAAAAAAAAAAAAAAAAAAAAACAAAGATCAATAAAACTAAAAACTGCTTCTTTGAGAAGATTAACATAACTGATAAACCACTAGCCAAACTCATCGAGAAAAAAAGGGAGATGACTCAACTCAATAGAATTAGAAATGAAAAATGAGAAGTTACAACAGACACCGCAGAAATACAAGAGACTACTACAAACAACTGTATGTCAATAACATGGACAACCTGGAAGAAATGGACAAATTTTTAGAAAGGTATAATCTTCCAAGATTGAAACAGGAAGAAACAGAAAATATGCACAGGCCAATCACAAGTAATAAAATTGAAACTGTAATTAAAAATCTTCCAACAAATAAAAGTCCAGGACCGGATGGCTTCACAGGTGAATTCTATCAAACATTTAGAGAAGAGCTAAAACCCATCTTTTTCAAACTCTTCCAAAAAATTTCAGAGGAAAGAAAACTCCCAAACTCATTCTATGAGGCCACCATTACCCTGTTACCAAAACCAAACAAAGATACTACAAAAAAAAGAAAATTACAGACCAATATCACTGATGAATATAGATGCAAAAATCCTAAACAAAATACTAGCAAACAGAATCCAACAACACATTAAAAGGATCATGCACCATGATAAAGTGGGATTTACCCCAGGGATGCAAGGATTCTTCAAAATATGCAAAGTGATCAATGTGATATACCATATTAACAAACTGAAGAATAAAAACCATATGATTATCTCAATAGATGTAGAAAAAGCTTCTGACAAAATTCAACACCCATTTATGATAAAAACTCTCCAGAAAGTGGGCATAGAGGGAAGCTATTTCCACATAATAAAAGCCATATATGACAAACCCACAGCAAACATCATTCTCAATGGTTAAAAACTGAAAGCATTTCCTCTTAGATCAGGAGCAAGACAAGGATGTCCACTCTCACCACTATTATTCAACATAGTTTGGGAAGTACCAGCCATGGCAGTCAGAGAAGAAAAAGAAATAAAAGGAATACAAATTGGAAAAGGAGAGGTAAAATTGTCATTGTTTGAAGATGACATGATACTATATAGAGAGAATCCTAAAGCTGCCACCAGAAAACTACTAGAGCTAATCAATGAATATGGTAAAGTTTAAGGATACAAAATCACTTGCACAGAAATCTCTTGCATTCCTATACACTAATGATGAAAAATATGAAAGAGAAGTTAGGGAAACACTCCCATTTACCATTGCAACAAAAATAATAAAATACTTAGTAATAAACCTACCTAGGGAGATGAAAGACCTGTATGCATTAAAGTATAAGACACTGATGAAAGAAATTAAAGATGATACCAACAGGTGGAGAGATATACCATGTTCTTGGATTGAAAGAATCAATATTGTGAATATGACTATACTACCCAAAGCAATCTACAGATTCAATGCAATCCCTATCAAATTACCAATGGCATTTATTACAGAACTAGAACAAAAAATCTTAAAATTTGTATGGAGACACAAAAGACCACAAATAGCCAAAGCATTCTTGAAGGGAAAAAAATGGAGCTGGAGGAATCAGATTCCCTGACTTCAGACTATACTACAAAGCTACAGTAATCACAACAATATGGTACTGGCACAAAACAGAAATATAGATCAATGGAACAGGATAGAAAGCCCAGAGATAAACCCATGCACATATGTTCAACTAATCTATGACAAAGGAGGCAAGGATATACAATGGAGGAAAGACAGTCTCTTCAGTAAGTGGTGCTGGGAAAACTGGATAGCTACATGTAAAAGAATGAAATTAGAACACTCCCTAAAACCATACCCAAAAATAAATTCAAAATGGATTAGAGACCTAAATGTAAGACAGGACACTCTAAAACTCTTAGAGGAAAACATAGGAAGAACACTCTTTGACATAAATCACAGCAAGATATTTTTTGATCCACCTCCTAGATTAATGGAAATAAACAAATGGGACCTAATGAACCTTAAAAGCTTTTGCACAGCAAAGGAAACCATAAACAAGATGAAAAGACAACCATCAGAATAAGAGAAAATATTTGCAAATGAATCAAAGGGCAAGGATTAATCTCTAAAATATATGAACAGCTCATGCAGCTCAACATTAAAAAAACAAACATCCCAATCCAAAAATGGGCAGAAGACCTAAATAGACATTTCTCCAAAGAAGACATACAGATGGCCAAGAAACATATGAAAAGCTGCTCAACGCCACTAATTATTAGAGAAATGCAAATCAAAACTACAATGAGGTATCACCTCATACAGTTAGAATGGGCAGCATCAGAAAATCTACAAACAACAAATGCTGAAGAGGATGTGGAGAAAAGGGAACCCTCTTGCACTGTTGGTGCAAATATAAATTGATACAGCCACTATGGAGAACAGTATGGAGGTTCCTTAAAAAACTAAAAATAGAATTACCGTATGACCTAGCAATCTCACTACTGGGCATATACCTAGAGAAAAACCATAATTCAAAAAGACACATGCACTGTAATGTTCATTGCAGCATTATTTACAATAGCCATGTCATGGAAGCA
This sequence comes from Aethalodelphis obliquidens, assembly GCF_003676395.1. Lineage (NCBI taxonomy): Eukaryota > Metazoa > Chordata > Mammalia > Artiodactyla > Delphinidae > Aethalodelphis > Aethalodelphis obliquidens. The sequence goes on from NW_020837993.1 coordinate 9,226,497, forward strand.
ACTTAAATGCCCATTGACAGATGAATGGATAAAGAATACATGGTACACATATGCAATGGAATATTAGCCATAAAAAGGGCCGAAATTGGGTCATTTGTACAGACGTGGATGAATCTAGAGACTGTCATACAGAGTGAAGTAAGTCAGAAAGAGAAAAACAAATATCATATATTGATGCATATATGTGGAACCTAGAAAATGGTACAGATGAACTGGTTTGCAGGGCAGAAATAGAGACAACGGATGTAGATAACAAATGTATGGACATCAAGGGGGAAAGTGGCAGGGTGGTGGTGGTGGTGGTATGAATTGGGAGATTGGGATTGACATATATTCACTAATATGTATAAAATAGATAACTAATAAGAACCTGCTGTATAAAAAATAAAATTAAAATATTAAAAAATAAAGTCTCACTGTGCTCATATATTCTTATCCCAAGTTCAGTTAGCATTCTTACTGTTTTTAATTAATTAATTAATTAATTAATTTTTGGCTGTGTTGGGTCTTTGTTGCTCCACACAGGCTTTCTTTAGTTGTGGCAGTCAGGGGCTACTTTTCATTATTGTTTGCAGGCTTCTCATTGTGGTGTTTTCTCTTGTTGTGGAGCATGGGCTCTAGGTGTGTGGGCTTCAGTAGTTGTGGCATGTGAGCTTCAGTAGTTGTGGCTAGTGGGCTCTAGAGCTCAGGCTCAGTAGTTTTTTTGCACAGGCTTTGTTGCTCTGCGACATGTGGGATCTTCCCAGACCAGGGCTCAGACCCGTGTCCCCTGCTTTGGCAGGTGGATTCTTAACCACTGTGCCACCAGGGAAGCCCAGCATTCTTAGTACTAATGCTTTGAATTCTTTACCTGGCAACTTATTTATCTCTGCTCCATTAGTTGTTTTTCTTTTTTTTCTTGTTCTTTTGTTTGAAAGAAATTCCTCTTTCTTCTCATTCTGTTTAACTTTCTCTGACTCTATGAAATTTGATTAAACAGATACCCTTGAAGGGTTGAATTAGATAAAACATCTTGAATTAGATTATTATTATTTTCTTGAATTAGATAAAACAACCCTTGAAGGGCTGTCCTTGTGTAGGAGTGTCCCTATACAGTCTACATGTTTCTAGTGGCTTTGGTTGGAGACCTGCATCTGACATCACACAGATCACATCTTTCACCAGGGTGTGCTAGCGGCTATCACCTTTGTGGGAGGTGGGGCTGGAGATGGAGAGGCTAGAGCCAGAGCCAAGTGTGAGCTTGGGTTTTTCCTATGCTCAGTGGTCATCACTGCTCTATTTGGGGTGTGTTCAGGTCCCAAGCTGCTGGAGCAGAAGCCCTGAGGTTTGTCTTCAAGCTGGTTGCATTCCCTCTAAGTCTGTGTTCTCTATCTTCCTGATAATGGCAAATAAGCCCCAAAGGGGATCAGTGCTGGAGAAAGTGGGATCACAGTAGGCATCTTGTGTGGGCTGGGGAACACAGTGGCATGGTCCTGGGAAACCAGTCAGAGTTTCAGACAGCTCCTGATCTGTCATCTCTGTGAGTGTCAGCAGTGGCCACACTTGCCCCATTAAGTTGTAGTAACAGGTCTGAACAGGCTCTGTCCTCCCCAAGTGTGCATTCTCCTCCTCAGCAAGAGCAGCCCTCACCCTTGTAGGGAGCTCTGCCAGAGCTAGAGTGGCAGGGATGCACACTGGTATGTTCATGGGAAACTGGCCAGAGCCCCAGGCAGTTTCATCTGCTTCCTCTACCTTGTTCCCAGGAGTAAGGGAGCCTGTGGGTGCCCTCTTCATGAGCAGAGTGTAGGTTTCTTACAGCCCTTCTATAAATTCCACCAGTTTTCAAACCAATTAAGGGACTCATTCATATTCCTGGTGTCAGACCCCAAGATTGGGGTGCCCAATGTGTGGCTTGAACCTATCACTCCCCAGGGAGGATCTCCAAGCCCGTGATATCCCCTTTCTCTTCTGTGTCCCCTCCTAGGGGTCAGGCCCCAAACTGATTGCTTCTCCTCCCTTCCTACCAATTGGGGTGGATCTTTCATTACAGCCTTGGTTGTAGAAGAGCTTTTCTGCCAGTCTCCAGTTTGTTTTCAGTGAGAATTGCTGTACATGTACATATATTTTTGATGTGTTCATTGGGGGTGGTGAGCTCCACGTTTTCCTACTCTGCCATCTTGATTTCCTCCCTTCACTACCTCCTTTTAATAGGCAAGAAACTGAGGCCTGGGAAGCAGGAAAGACCAGCCCCCAAATCAGCCCCTTCTGAGCCCAGTTTTGTTGAGTTGCAATGTGAGATGCACTCTTACCAGAGGAAGCCCCCTCTTGGATAATTTACCATTTTGCCGAACACTGAAGACGCAGTTGGACCACAACTCAAGTTGCTTTATGTAACAGGATTCTGTTTTGTTTGCCTGAGTTGGCAAAGTTTCTCTGTGAGAACTGGGAAATCTCTGCAGCTTCAGCAGGAGGCCTGCTGTCAGAGAGAGGGTGGTAGGCAGGAGTCACTGGCTGTCAGCCTGTGAGAATGCCTTCAGGTGGCCACCACATCCTAAACACAGCCCAGGGAGAGCTGACATCTCCTGGAAGGGCTGCCAAAATATTCCCACACAAATATGGAAGCTTGAGCCTTTATTAAGTAGCTTACATTTTCTGCTTCAGCAAATTCAGCCCACTGCTGTGAAGATACACACCATGCCTTGAAAGTGATGCAAAAAGTTCAGCCAAGGAAGAGAATGTTTTGGGGAATCTTCATTCTAGTGGAGAAGTCACCTATCCTGCTACCATTATCTCAACTGGGGAACAAAACTGGGAAAAACAGGTAGTTGGGAGTCACTCTCTCTCTTTCTTCCTCTCTCTCTCTCTCTCTCTGTATTTGTGAATCCACATTTAACACATAATACTATTTTTAAAAAAATATTAATTTCCTTGATTTAGGAAGGAAAATCTAAGTAGAATTAGCTTGTCAACATGAGCATTACTGGTTATAATTTATTTCAGAATGTTGGAAGTATTTGGGGTAAGGAGGCACACTTGGCCAATAATTTGCAGTATTTTGTACCCTGTTAATGACCTTTCACATATGGACTTGAGCAGAGTCCATGAATACAATATATTTCCAGAGTCCCAGTGGGTCAGGCCTAATTGATATCATTAGAGTCCCAGTCCTTTTGCACAGGGCCTTGGAGATGTCTCTGTTACTAAGAAAGCTGCTTTTGATTTATTTTGCTTTTCTTCTTCATTCTTTTCCTCTTTCTTTCTTCCTTTCTCAAGTTCTGCTCAAAGGGCAAACTTGTGAAGGTTAAAAACCCACAATCCAACTGCAGGGTTGGAACATTCTGTCTTGCAAATCTGTTTCTAAAGTCGGGACATCTAACGAGATGCCCTTGGCATGTCTAACGGGTAGTGAGCCTTTTTTATTTTTTTAAAGGGGGCATTCTATGTGTAAGACACACTAAAACATTTCAGTCATTTCTCAGATGTTTCTTGTTCCTGTTGGAAGAAAAGTATCTTCTGGCTCAAGCTGCAGCAAAAAACTTGAGGTCTCTAAATGATCTTATAAAACTTTTCTCTGTTCAGGTTCAAGTTCTGTGTCCCCTTGACTCTGATATACGTTTTCATCCTCAGTCTTAAACTCACAATGGAACTTTTATAGTGATTGGTGAAGGTTTTAGGTTTGACTTATTTTTATTTAAGCTAAAACAATCCAATAAATATGTTCAAATTGATTGTGGTAATTAAGCTTATGTGTTTTAGATTATTCTCAAATTTCTCCACCTGTCAAGAAGAGGGATTCTGAAAGCCATGAGCCAGAGATCATGAATTTCAGTGGATTCTGGCAGTAACCAATGTTCAAGCATGCCATCTAATAGATTCAATTATTTAGCATTTTATTTCTAACAATTGGATTGCATTAAAATATTAAATGCATCATTTTTTATGTTTAATTAAAATGGAGATGTGAAAAATATACCATTCATTGGAATTTTATCCTTGAGACTTTTTTTGGTACTTCTTATATTTATAGAGTACAGGATAGATTACAGAACACTTTCACAAGCTCTTACTTAATTGATGCTCAAAACCATGTAAGGTATGCAGAGAATTCCTGTGTTATATATATGGAGACTGATAATTAAAGAGGCAAAATTTCAGTAGTTAGCCTCAGTCCACACAGCTGAGAAAGAACGGAGACTAGTGCTCATTCCCAGTCATTTCTAGTTCAGGGCTACGTCTACTACCAATAGCAGTCTGTTTTTGGAGGTATGCCAAACTCATAATGTAGCTTGAAAAGCTGTGCAGAGTCTGTACAGGTCAGCTTCCCATGCCCAGGCTTTGTTTATATCACTTCATGTTCTGCTAAATCAAACTTACCATGACAATTTTTATTTGTTTGTTTGTTTGTGTGTTTCTTTTTTTCTGGGTCTTCTCTGACATTCTTCTCTCTGCCGGAAATATTCTTCTTAGTATATTACTATATATGCTATGGGGGAAAATAAAGTTACCTTCCCCAGTTAGCAAACAGTGTTCTTTATTGCAGGATTTCTCAAGGTCTTTAAAAAGCTAATAAATGTTGTCAATCTCCCAGAAGCAGACAGACTATGAAGAGTTTGCCTAACAATCTTGGGAGGTAAGTGATTTGCCCAAGATCGTGCAGCCTAATTAGTGATTCCACCAAGTCAGCCTCTGGGTTCTCAGCCCAGGGTCCATGTCATCATGTCATACTGACTCCATGATTTCTCTAGCAGTCATTTGTCTGTTCACTTTGGTCAGAATATTGTTGGAAAGTAAGGCAATCATAGAAAGAAGATGGTATTGAGAAGGAATTGAGATGGTATAAAGAGAATCTCTTCCCAGCTTCCATACTGACTGGTAATTGAAAGTGAGAGCCTTCTGAAGCAGTGAGGGCTTAAGAACATATCTTCGTCTTGATAGCAAGTTCTTCAGATGCAGGGGAATGTTTTAAGTGTTCTCCAAATCAGTAGCAATGACCAGATTTAATTTTTCACTAATAGATTGTTCCACATAAAATATTATTATCTACAAGATTAAAATTGAAATAGACAAGCATACACCAATATCCTGCTCTCTCCTCTCTTATAGGGAACAGTTTTCTTTTACAAAACATACTTTAGAGAACATTAGTACCTCCTAAGTCTTATAAATTGGAAGAGTCTGACCGTTTGTACATTTCAGGAAGAGAAAATAAATGAGAAAAAAATCTGACACAGCAAGAGATCACAGGGAACAGAAACTTTATCTTCAAACTCAGATCACTGATACTTCTGGGTTCCTTGGCTGCACACTCTAGTCCATTCTACACCTTTATGCATATTAGAAAAAGATACATCCCTTGGGCAGAAACAACCCCATAGCTAAGGCATCTCTTCTTCCAGGAGAACCCAGCCCTCTTCAGGACTCAGAGCTTGGTGAGCTGAACTCAGGCTGGATTCTAGCCCCCACCTCCCCCTTAGCTGGGTGCCCTAGTGCAGTGAACTCCCTGAACAACTGCACAGGGAGCACTGGCTATAAGGACCCACTCCTCCTCTTCTTTCTCCCGCTTCCTTCAAAATCTGATGTGTCATGCTCGGGCAGGGAACATAGCATTATTAGGGAAAATTACCACCTAATACATTTTTATGGGCAAGGAGTATTCTATAGACTTCCCCCTTGGGTGCAGATCACATAACTATAAATTTCCCCAGGAGCTTTCAATTTCTTTTTATGATGATACATACCCTCTCTACCCCATCGATCCCGTTCTCTGGAATTCTCTTTCTTATTCATCAGGTTTCCCTCTGTCCTAGCTCTCTTTTGGCATATGCACTCTGACCCCCACAATCCTACACATGTGTAAGGTACAAAGAGCTCCTCGGCCATGATCAACAATAAATAAATCCCAGAGGAAGCATTGAATTACCACAGTTTTATTTCCACCATCATTCTCCCCTGCCTTTGTCCTTTTTCTCAAAGTGTAAAGAACCTTAATGTTGTTGGGAAAACAGATGAGTGGGTTCAGTTAGCAGAGATATAATACACTGTTTCTTTGGGAGATCTGAGGGCTAAAGTGCACAGGAGCTTCTCTTTTAGGTCAGGGAAGGGCACCTGAGCTATTTGCTTTAGAAGATATTGTTGAGAATTAATCAAAATGAAACACAGGTTTGCATTTTCTTGTGGAGAGGTTAGAGCCAGAAGTGAGGTCGACCTGAGACTAAATCTTGGTTTAGTTGCAAACTGCATGGGAGTGGGCCAGACGCTTCATCCCACAGCTCAGTTTCCTAATCTGCAAAATGGGATCTAAAGCGCCCACCGCTGGACTTATGGGAAGAAATGGACACAGTGTCTCTTGGGATTCCTGACCCTGCTCTGTCCTGTCTCTAGCTTCTCTCTGGCATTTCTTCCTTTTTACCTTCCCTCTTGCCAGTGGCATCTCTCTTCTTTGCTTCTCCTCTATTCTCTTCTCTTCCTCTTCTCCCACCTTCCCAAAAGAAAGTGGCATTTTTTTCCACCTTATTCTTTAGACGATTTTATTTTGCAGGATGATGTCACAACTTTTCCCCTCCTGTGAATAGAACCATTTTGATCAAGACAAAACTACCATAGGAGCCCAGAAAAGGTCACCTGGATATGCCTTGTATACAACAAGTCCCACAAAGAGACAGCCCATCATGAAGAACTTTTGAATTGAAAAGAATGTTTCTATTCACCAGGACATCTTTCCATCTTAACAAGGGGGAAATTAAAAGACTCACACCTGAACTTAAGGAGCATCACACTTTACATATCATGCTTCATTGTAACCCTAGAACAGTAAACTACTCCTGGAAAAAGGCTTTTATGGCCACTGCAAGAGAAATAGCCTGCAACTGATTAAGGACCTGACCCAGCTGTAAAGCAAGGGATGAGTATTTTGGGTGCTTTCCCCCCTGGTGTTATTGTCCCTGAGTCAGTGAGAAGCCACTTATGTCTAATAGCTTTATATTGATTAAAAGAAAATAACATTCTACCCCATCCACCCCCATCTCCAACCAAAACCCCTATGGGACCAACTCAAACCTTGCAAGTGAACAAATTCAGTATTATTTCACAGCATTAAAAAAATTTCCTTTTCTCCCAATTAAAAATATATATACCCCAGATTGAGTGTCTGAACATTATTATGTAGATCTGTTAGAGAAATGAGACGTGCCAGCATTGAGTTGGAAGGGAATATAATTTATCATTCCTGTTTCTACCTCTGTCCTAGTTTTTTTTTCTCTTTCTGCCCTGGACTCTTCTTTCTTCTTGGCCTCACCAGATACGCTGAATTGTGGTGAGCATGTCTGACAAAGCCTCAGCAAAACACAATTGCCTTTCCAAGAACCAACATCTTCCTATGAATTTATATGTCAATTCAGTTAAATTGTTAAATCCAAGCTGCTTTATTCAAAAGCTGTTTATTCAAACATTTTTATGAAGCAAACACCCAAACCACCCACTGTCAGATGCTCACATCTATGCACACTTAGACACCTCAATAGCAGCCCACGTTAACCTGACAGTAGGCATGGCTGCTATATTTTACTAGTCTTCAATACATTAAACATGCTCTACACAAAGAAATATGACTGTAAGAATTATAATAATTAGCACCTATTAAAGGAGGGGAAAAACACATCGCTACCTTGTAACAACATACTGAAATCAGTATGCCCAATTTTTCAAGACTCAGTGCTGAAAGGAAAAATCCCACTCTAAGTTAATATGATATGGCTCTCATGGTGACTCTTGCCAGCACTATGATATCAACAAATGGTTTTTAGGGAGACAATCTTCTTTGGGATTCCTGGAAGGAGGTGAGCTAGAAAGTAGACTGTCCCGGATTCTAATAATTTAATTCCTAGGTTTTGAGGTTTACACTTCCTTTTCTAGTTTAATTTGGTTGTTTGATTTTGTTTTTGAATGCAGAGTAAAATGCACTTATCTGTCAGGATTAAGCCATGTTCTTTCTCTTTCTGCATAGATGTTCCTTTCAGTCCATCCCTGAAGACTATGCAAACTTTAATTCTCTGATATGTCTACTATGATGTAAGTATCCTACTCTTATTTTTCACTTAAAGGAAACAGCATTCAGAGTGGCTGACATTTCCAAATTCAGAGAATGATTTAATGGAGAGGCCAGGCTTATTCCCTAGCCTCTCCCCCAATTCTCCCTTTGGGTTCACAATGTGGTTTTATAAAAACAAAAATGTATTAAAATAATATACTTTTAGCAGACAGTGAACCCAATCATGGAGTCCTAACTGCACAATTTAAGTTGACAGCAATGGGATTTCTTTATATACAAGAGTCAACGAAAATTATGAAATCGGGCCCTGGGTAAATTCAGGGCATTAACATTCAGAAACACTTTGACATTTGCAACAGAAATGGTCCAAGCACTCCGTTAAGGACACCTCTTAGTTCATCATGTAAATTCACCTCTCTTTTCTCTTGATTTCAAAATAAGGAGCTCAATGTCTTTGCTTCATCTTACAGGGCTGATTAGCTGGCTAATGGACCACCTTTCCATGGTTTCAGTTTTCTCATATTTCATTAAATACACAAGACTTCTGTATTGCCAGTTGCTCTCCAGAGAACACCTGTTTTGTACACAAAAGTATTTACGTCTCTTCTCTGTTTTCCAGAAATTGCATAATTGTTTTAGTCCTCTAGTCACTGATAAATGTCTAGTCCATTAAAATAGGCCTCCATTCCCCCCAGATTCTCAGCTAAGTGTCAAGCGTCAGTGGGATACTGTGTCCCTGAAGCCACAGGTATCCCTGGCCCCCAGTGATTGCCTACTCTGCCTTGCCAAAGCAAGGGACATCCTTTTGCCATCCAAATGGAAACCTTCATCTGGAGCCTTCTCACCATCTCTTCAGAGCTTCACCATCCCCTGAAGTCATCCATATTTCATGGAATGTGTGTTTGAAGCAGTCGATTGGGGAGATAAGAGTGGTTTTCTTTCTCTTTTACAATCCTCTATGGTAATTGAGTTCATGATTATGATTTCACACACAGGGATCTGGAATCTTCTGAGAAGTTGTCAGAAAACCCATATAAATGAAAATGTCAAGACCAACCAAAAACCAGTGTGTGTGTGTGTGTGTGTGTGTGTGTGTGTGTGTGTGTGTGTGTGACCTACTTATCAGCAGCCATTTCTGGGCACATATGATTTTGGCCAGTTGTGTTGGTAAGCATCACATGGAGATGTGTGAATCATGGCCCTGACTTCCAGGACTTTAGAATTAGGTTGTAGTTAGGAATCCTACCTACGACGGGTTATTTTCCTGGTTGCAAGGCAATGAGTAATATATCACCCAAATTTAGGAAAACTTAATTTTGTCACAGATGAAATGAATGTATGGCTATTTCTTGGGAAATGACTCATTGCCCTCTCAAGGCAAATAACAATAAGGCCAAAGTTAGGGAAAAAAAATGGAGTAAATAAAACTCCAGTCTTAAAGGCATTGAATAGTAGAAAGATTACTGAATTAGGTACCTGAGTTAGAAATTCTAATTTGTTCTTGACGCTGAAGAGATGCATTATTCAATGAGTAACAGAAGAAATGTTTCTCTGTCTTTCTCTCTCTCTCTATATATGTATATATAAAATATATAAATTATAAATATTATATAAAACTATATATTATCTAAATAATTATATAAAATATATAGTTATTACCTGTTATCATAGAAATATTAAAAAGTAAAAAACTACTATATCAGCTGGTCTTTTCACTACATATTGATAAGCCAACAAACAAACCAAAAGGCCCCGGAAACTAGTAGCTAATAGCTAGGCTGCATACTGAACATACACATTCCACAGAATGTCAATAGTAATTAAACAAGGTCACTCTGAGACTGTGATGAAATTTCACAAAAAAAGGTCACTCTATACCTGAATATACAGCAAAGACAAGGACATCATACAACAAAAATAACCAAATATCTTTCTCTATTGGTTAATATCAGTGACTAGGACAGCAATGACAGCTTCATTTCTTCCATCTACTAATAAAAACCATTAAAATACCCAATTCCCAAATGCCCCTATTTCAAGAGAGCACCCAAGATCAAGATCAAACCTCACTTTCCTAAGCCCTTTCCAAAACTACCCAACAGAATCCCAAACCTTATAACAAGCCCAGCTCAACACCCCATCACTGAGAAATACCTTGTGTGTGTTTTCCTGTGTTGTAAAGAGTTAATATAACTTCGACTACAGGTATACGCCCTGTGTCCATTGTCTGGGGCATTAAACAAATACACAGTGTACATAACTTTTTTTTTTAACAAAATAAGGATCATGGTTAAGACCTATTTTTAAGCAATTCTCATTTTATCAGTCTTTGCAAAGATGATTTTTAATGTTTGTTTAGTATCCTATCATATAGATGTTATTCCCTTTGAAAATATATAAAATGTAAGAATTATACAAAAGTGTTATGCTTGCCAAATTATAAAGTATGCCACAAAATTTTCTACTTTTTCTCCCCAACTTTATTGAGATATTATTGATATATAACATATGTAAGTTAAAGTGTATAATATGATGGTCTGATACACCTACAGATGTCCCTTGGTATTCTCAAGGGATAGGTTCCAGGACACCTTACAGACACCGAAATTCAAGGATACTCAATCCCTTATATAAAATGGCACAGTATTTGCATATAACTTAGGCACATCCTCCCTTATACATTAAATCATCTCTAGATTACTTATAATAACTAAAGCAATCTAACTGCTATGTAAATAGTTGCAAATACAAGTGCAAAATCTATGTAAATCGTTGTCTGTGTGTGGCAAATTCAAGTTTTGCTTTTTGAACTTTCCTGGAATTTTTCTTTGAATACTTTTGTTCTTTGGTAGGTTGAATCTGTGAATGCAGAACCACGGATACGAAAGGCCGACTGTATATATCTATTTTGCAAAATGATTACCACAATAAGGTTAGTTAACACCTCCATCCCCTCACATTATTATCATTTGTGTGTGTGGTAATAATATTTAAGATCTATCCTTTTAAAGACTTTCAAGCATAATGCAGTACTGTTAATTATAGTCACCAAGCTGTGCATTAGGTCCCCAGAACTTATTCATCTTGCAGCTGGAAGTTTGTAGCTTTCCACTAATATCTCTCCACTTCCCCCATCCTCTCATCTCCTGGCAACCACAAATCTATTCTCTATTTCTATGAGTTTGGCTTTTTTATATTACACATGTAAGTGGGAACATACAGTATCACAAAATTTTTTCATAATTTTATCCACGCAACATGCAATTTTATCCATGCAACTTACCATGTAAGGTAAGTATATAACTATATATGTACTTAGCTCCTTTTAAAGATGAGAAAATTAAAATTTAGTAAAAAAAATGACAACATACCAGTAATTGACAAGGATTGGACTTCATTCCATGTAATTTAGTGTTGTTGATGCCATGCAATATAATATCTCTCCTAACTTAAAAATTCTTCAGGGTCTAGCTTGCCTTTTTGTATATAATATGGTTTATATATTATTATAATGTTACAGATGGCTCATAAATCGGATATTTCATAAACCTGATCATTCATTTGCAATGGTTTAAGACCTCAAGTGTGGCAAGATAATTTGTTGCATTAAGTGAACAGTGTAGAGGTTAAGAGAATAAACTTGTGTCAGACAGCTTGGGTTAGAATCCTAGCTCCACCAAGGCTTAGCTAGCCTTGGATGTTTCTTTAAATGTATTTGTGCCTCAGTTTCTCTTATGCAAAAATAGAGATAGTGGTATTTTTCACAAGATTGCTGCTATTAATTTTTTTAAAAAATTCCTGCCTGTTTAATAAAGTAAAACTTTCCTTTTGGACAGCAAATTACATTTCTGAAGACACTGTAAATTGCTTCATAGCTAATAAGCAGTCCAGTCTAATAGTTCAAACATTGTCACTGGAGTTCTACATCCCAAACATGTATGATGTTTAGCGAATGACTTGGCTATCTCTCAGGTTCATGTCTCCATCCAAAGAAGGAACATAAATGCCCAGTTTCCACAGAGCAAGAGTCACATTATTTCTGAGACCTCAGATCCTACACAAGTCCTGAATGAAATTGTCTCAATGAAGGACTCCAAGATGAGTCCCAGCATTCCTCCACTGTGGGTGTAATACAGGAATGCACTCAAGAATTTGGATAGAGAAAGATAAATGACAATGACTAAATTTTTAGGCTCAAGTAATATTCTAGTGCTTGCTGGAGAAATACATAGGTACAAACATCAGGCTTACTGTAGATTTCAATATTTACTATTTTTTAATTAATGAAATTTAAACATATAAGAACTGTGTCACACAATGCAGGCCCTATTTTCAATGTCATATTAAAAGAAATATATGAAGAACGTGAGCCTTAGGGAATAATAACAGAATAACACCTATGTATTTACCTAAAAGCTAATCCTCCCATAGAGGTATGCTCATTAAATACAGTTCAGAAAATTAAAGAAAGTTTAATGTTATTTGTAGTACCATGTATAATTGACCACCATTTGAGGGAAACAAGGGAGTTAGGGTTTTTTTATGTTTGTTACTCCCTGTAAAACATCCTATGTGGGATTTTGAAATAACATATTAAAGGGAAAATCAAGGAAAAACATGTAAAAATAGGTTCATTTAAAGAGATGGTGACAAATTGTACAATTAATTCATTTTGTTACCAGCCAGAATTTACCTCTGCCCTCCAAAGCCTACAGTGCCCTCACTTCCAATCTCCATGTCCAGGGCCGGTGCACTCTGTGCAAGTGAAGGTCAGTTCTGATGCGGGGAGAGTTCACATAACACTGTAGGTGCTAATGCTGTATTTTTATAGTCATCATGTCCATATTATATATACGTGTACTTATAATGTATTTTTAGGTTCTGTATATAATATTAACTTTATTTTATAAATTTATAAATTGAAAATTGAAGCACTTAATGACTTGGCCAGTGTCATGCACTTAGAAAGTCATAGGACTTGACATTACAATGTCCAGAAACAGAAATTACTGACTTAAATTGAGTTTTATTTCCAATAATGTTAGAAAATTTGATTGTATTATTCATCCAAATGAAAGAATTTTATAACTAGAATATCTAGTTAAATAGTTAATTAAATTCCTATTGAGCTATTAAATAAAATTACCAGGGTGTTTATACAGAGAAGTTTTTTTTTGTTTTTTTTTTCCCTGTTGCATTGTCTGACAACAAAGAAGAGATTTCCCTTTCGATAGGGCAAAGCCTTTTGCCTTGAAGGTAATTTGCCTGAGAAGGCAGTCATCTGAGGCCAAAAACTTGGCTGAAGGCACTGAAAGAGTGAGGCCTCAGCCTTATTTTGTATTAAAGAAATTATTATAAATGCAATGTTACTAGTCCTCTATTTAACCCATTAGAGCTTTCCCTTATTTTACTCAAAGGAAGTAATTCCAGTCAGTAAAGTATTTTAGTGAATCCTTGTCTATTTGAAGAGTATTTTTCTTTATCAAGTCTACAGATTCTGAAAAGAAACCACTTTGTGAAGAGTAAATATTTTTTAACCTATGAAGCATAAGAATTGTGAGAAATGAAGGATTCTGACTACATGTTCTCTTTCACCGGGGAAAGTGGGACACATGTGCCATTCGAGGATGACAGCAGGTATAGATGCACCAAGGAATGCCAAGGATTGCTGGGGCTGCCAGAAACTAGGAGAGGGCTGGAACAGATTCTCCTCAGAGCCTCCAGAAGAAACCAACCTGCCCACAACTTGATCCTGAACTTCTAGCCTCCAAAAATGTAAGAGAATACATTTCTGCTGTTTTAAGCCACCACACTTGTGATACTTTTGTACAGCGACCCTGGGAAACTAATACACTAAATAAACTCATTTAAGATCTATTTTTTTCCTTATTCTTTTTTTTTTTTTTTGTGGTATGTGGGCCTCTCACTGTTGTGGCCTCTCCCGTTGCTGAGCACAGGCTCCGGACGCGCAGGCTCAGCGGCCATGGCTCACGGGCCCAGCCGCTCCGTGGCATGTGAGATCTTCCCAGACCGGGGCACGAACCCATATCCCCTGCATCAGCAGGCGGACTCAACCACTGTGCCACCAGGGAAGCCCTCTTTATTCTTTATGGAAAAAAAAAAAAAAAAAGAACTTGAAAAGTGAAAATGTCAATTGTCCTCAATTTCTTATTTGTCTCTAATAAATAAAATCTAGTGGACTACATGTTACCATGTTTGATTCCATGTAATAATTTCTTTTATTAAATATATTTGAAGAGTAATTTGTGCACTTAGACAAGTCACTTTTCCATTTTCTAAGTCTAGATGTCACTTAAGAATTTGATAATTATCAGGAAATCAATTAAAGTAGAGGTTTATAAATTTGGAATGATAATTCATAGAGCAATGGAATTTAGAATGAAATATCCAATACTCCAAATCTAACACTCTATCTTAAAGATAGTTAACCAACTCAGTTGCGGGGATTTCTACACTATGTAGCTATTAAGACTGGGGGACTCTGGAGACTCCAGAGCACTTCTATGTGAATGGAAGTCTGTGTTCCCCAGTTTTAGTCACGGAACTTGGACAAGTCAATTAACCTCTGTATGCTTCAATTCCCATTTTCATAAATATGGAAATGATAGCTGTCTCATTGGATGCTGTGGATTAAATGAGCAAGTACATGTAAAGCTATTAAGAACAGTGTCCAGCATGGATTAAGCTTTGATGTTTACTATTACTGGGGTGACTATGTAACTTATCCACTTTCAGTTGCGAAAGTGGGTGGTGCTCTACTATAATTAACTGGATGATGTAATATAAGTGTCTGGGGTACCTGAAGCATATGATAACAGAAAGTTTTAATAGCTCTATGGACTGAAAAAATTCATCACAAAGAGTTTAATATAATTTTGAATAAAGTTTTAATAACTTCCTTAGAAAGTCCTTATGGATTTCCAAGTCTGCAGTCCTTTCTGTCATTCTGAAATCCAAACAAATCTGAACCCCAAAAGTTGTGAAAGCTTTTCTTCATTTGTTTTGCTTTTCATAGACATGTAAAATTGTGAACTTAATTTGGACTGTATTTATTCCACTTAGAAAGAATGCCATTATATTCCATGGCCTGAAATATTAATGTATTTAATACAAAGGACAGGTTAGCCTAGCTGGGTGCACCATTTTTCCTTTCTAAAATCAGAAATACTCTAAATTCAAAACACACCTTGCTGTAAAGTTTTCTGTTAAGGAAATGTGGACATGTGTTATTTAAATTCAAATGATTGTTAAAATTCTATTCTACAAGTTGGCCAATTTATTAAGCATTGTAATGTGCAATTAAAAGTAACTTAGACATCGTCCAAGGAGGTCAGAAAAAAAAATTTAATTACTGGAGGAAGGAGGCACATAAGCTTTCATCTGTGATACAAAGCACGTTGTCTAGTTGTTCAATGGAAATACAAACACTGACGTTTGGACATGAGAACTTATCAGAGAGGGCTGCAAGAAAGAGGAGCCATTTGACCCAAGTTTTGAAAGATGATTAGGATTTTATTAAACAAAAAAATAGGAGAGTGCTTTTGATCTTAGGGACCAAAACATTTTTGATATGTTCAAGGCATGCCGAGTTTTGAATAGTATGACCAAAGCAAAGGATGATGACAGGAGGTAGTAAAATCTACTGAAAAGATTAATTTTTGATGCCTGAAGAGAAAAATAATATTATTTTAACTCTTTTAAAAGATACTTCTTTCCCCTGTTATTAAGAGAAGAAAAAAGACAATTTTGGGTAGATATTTTGTGTGAAATATTTCTTTTCTAATAAAATTGTGTATTTTGAATGGCAGAATGTGGCATTTTTGATTTGACATTTTGAGATTGCAAAGAGAGGTAACAAACAGATAGAAACTTTAAAGCCTATCAGCAATAGCATTTCATAGAAGATATGGGATACTGGATATAGAGCTTTGTTCCTCAGGAAGGTTAAGATTGTAGAGCAACCAACTCATCTGCTATGGTGGCCAGTGTAAGCCAGTCTTTGTGGACCAGGAGGTAGTTTTCTGTTTCTGGAAGCATTAGAGTATCCTCGTTCCTGACTGGTAAACACAGTGTATAATATAGGAGGGTGATTTTTCTATTCTACCAGGGAAATACATACATGGGCAACCTAGGTAGCCTTATCATCACAGGTCTCCATGTCTTACAGATTGTAATCTGAGTGGATGAGGGAAAGTAAAGATGCTTTATGTATTAGTTTAGCTTCTTTGGGTTTCAAGAATTGGGAACCAACTTAAACCAGCATTAATAAGAGTGACAATTGTGGGTATGATCTTTGAATATTCTGTATAGAAGTCAAGGGGTCTCGAAGAATCCCAAAGTTGCATGCTATATGACCTCAGAAGGGATTGCCACAGGGAATTAGCAAACCCAGACAATCTGTTCTTCCTCTTGCTTGTCTCTTAGTTGTCTGCATCTACTTCTTTCTTTTGTCAAGGCAAACTGGTTGTCTCTGCTTCTTGCTTCTCAGCCTTCATGGTAGAAGATGACTATCCCACAATGTCCAAATTGCATGTTTCTCACCACCAGTCATGCACAGGACTAATTTTCTCTGCATTCCATTCCCCAAATCCAGAGAGCTTAACTGATCAGTCCAGCCAGGTTGGTCCTGATGGAAATCCCTGAGCTAGTCAGTGCTGGCCTGGTATATGGAGAGCAGGGTGGTATCACACAAATAGAGCTGCTAGTTCACATGCATGTAGGAGAGGCTGAGAGAGCAGAGCATTTGAAGTGGCTGGAGACCTAGTAAGATATCTTGAAGAACATCTACTCAATAATTTTATTAACTTCTTTGGTTCTTTGGATGATATTGGGGAAATAATATTAAAAGTACAGTTTAGCTTTTGTCAAATCCTCACCGTGTATATAAGTCAACCTGTTGTGCAATGTTGGTGCCACCACTGATTTTGGTAGCAGACAGACCTGGGTGCCAGTCAGGCTCTACAATTTGGGGATGTGTATTTTTGACCTAGTTCCTTAGTCTCTTTAAGCTCAGTTTCCTCATCTGTCAAATGAGGATGATCAGGCCAACCATACAGTGTTGTAGTATGTATAAAATAAAAAATGCAAAAAAAAATCAAAATAAAATACTCAGCACAGTATCTGGCAAAAAGTAGGTGCTCAATAAATAATAATTGGTTTCCATACAAATTGTGAAATTTTTTGTTCTAGTTCTGTGAAAAATGCCAGTGGTAGTTTGATAGGGATTGCATTGAATCTGTAGATTGCTTTGGGTAGTAGAGTCATTTTCACAATGTTGATGCTTCCAATCTAAGAACATGGTATATCTCTCCATCTATTTGTATCATCTTTAATTTCTTTCATCAGTGTCTTATAATTTTCTGCATAGAGATCTTTTGTCTCCTTAGGTAGGTTTATTCCTAGATATTTTATTCTTTGTGTTGCGATAGTAAATGGGAGTGTTTTCTTGATTTCACTTTCAGATTTTTCATCATTAGTGTATAGGAATGCCAGAGATTTCTGTGCATTGATTTTGTATCCTGCTACTTCACCAAATTCATTGATTAGCTCTAGTAGTTTTCTGGTAGCATCTTCAGGATCCTCTATGTATAGTATCATGTCATCTGCAAACAGTGACAGCTTTACTTCTTCTTTTCCGATTTGAATTCCTTTTATTTCCTTTTCTTCTCTGATTGCTGTGGCTAAAACTTGCAAAACTATGTTGAATAAGAGGAATAGCCAAAGCAATCTTGAGAACAAAAAACAGAGCTGGAGGAATCAGGCTCCCTGCCTCAGACTATACTACAAAGCTACAGTAATCAAGACAGTATGGTACTGGCACAAGAACAGAAAGATAGATCAATGGAACAGGATAGAAAGCCCAGAGATAAACCCATGCACATATGGTCACCTTATCTTTGATAAAGGAGGCAGGAATGTACAGTGGAGAAAGGACAGCCTCTTCAATGAGTGGTGCTGAAAAAACTGGACAGGTACATGTAAAAGTATGAGATTAGATCACTCCCTAACACCATACACAAAAATAAGCTCAAAATGGATTAAAGACCTAAATGTAAAGCCAGAAACGATCAAACTCTTAGAGGAAAACATAGGCAGAACACTCTATGACATAAATCACAGCAAGATCCTTTTTGACCCACTTCCTAGAGAAATGGAAATAGAAACAAAAATAAACAAATGGGACCTAATGAAGCTTAAAAGCTTCTGCACAGAAAAGGAAACCATAAACAAGAGGAAAAGACAACACTCAGAATGGGAGAAAGTGTTTGCAAATGAAGCAACTGACAAAGGATTAATATCCAAAATTTACAAGCAGCTCATGCAACTCAATAACAAAAAAACAAACAACCCAATCCAAAAATGGGCAGAAGACCTAAATAGACATTTCTCCAAAGAAGACATACAGATTGCCAACAAACACACGAAAGAATGCTCAACATCATTAATCATTAGAGAAATGCAAATCAAAACTACAATGAGTATCATCTCACACCAGTCAGAATGGCCATCATCAAAAAATCTAGAAACAAAAAATGCTGGAGAAGGTGTGGAGAAAAGGGAACACTCTTGCACTGCTGGTGGGAATGTGAATTGGTTCAGCCACTATGGAGAACAGTATGGAGGTTCCTTAAAAATCTACAAATAGAACTACCATATGACCCAGCAATCCCACTACTGGGCATATACCCTGAGAAAACCATAATTCAAAAAGAGTCATGTACCAAAATGTTCATTGCAGCTCTATTTACAATATTCCAGAGATGGAAACAACCTAAGTGTCCATCATCGGATGAATGGATAAAGAAGATGTGGCACAGGCACATATATACAATGGAATA
This sequence comes from Aethalodelphis obliquidens, assembly GCF_003676395.1. Classification (NCBI taxonomy): domain Eukaryota; kingdom Metazoa; phylum Chordata; class Mammalia; order Artiodactyla; family Delphinidae; genus Aethalodelphis; species Aethalodelphis obliquidens. The sequence continues at coordinate 9,245,382 of NW_020837993.1, forward strand.
TTACTCAGCCATAAAAAGAAACAAAATTGAGTTATTCGTCGTGAGGTGGATGGACCTAGAGTCTGTCATACAGAGTGAAGTAAGTCAGAAAGAGAAAGACAAATACCGTATGCTAACACATATATATGGAATCTAAGGAAAAAATTGTCATGAAGAACCTAGGGGTAAGATGTGAATAAAGACACAGACCTACTAGAGAATGGACTTGAGGATATGAGGAGGGGGAAAGGTAAGCTATGACAAAGTGAGAGAGTGGCGTGGACATATATACACTACCAAACATAAAATAGATAGCTAGTGGGAAGCAGCTGCATAGCACAGGGAGATCAGCTCCGTGCTTTGTGACCACCTGGAGGGGTGGGATAGGGAGCGGGAGGGAGGGAGATGAAAGAGGGAGGAGATATGGGAACATATGTATACATATAGCTGATTCACTTTGTTCTACAGGAGAAGCTAACATACCATTGTAAAGCAGTTGTACTCCAATAAAGATGTAAAATAATAATAATAATGATTGGTAAAAGTATTGTTTATTTGGATATGCACCATTGTTAAAATAAGTTCTTGCACCAAACCCATTATTAGCATTGGCCTCACATTGATTGATATTCCCATGGTCAACCTGTCACTTCCACATATTCTAATGAGATGTTGTGATGGGATCAATCAGCTGATTCTACTGCTCATTTTCCCTTCTACAAGACCTCTCCATACAAAAAGGAAAAACTGCAAAGAAAAGGAAGAGTCACCTTGGCAGGTAAACAGAGGATATCATCCATATTTTCTGGTTAAATGTTGCAAAAAAATGTCAAAAGCAGATTGTCAAAATTCAGCTAGAAAGAAGAATCCCCAATTCATATATTGACTCACTGACGTTATCACAAAGGGATCAAGTGATGACCCTTCCCCAGATGAGTTCAACCCAGAGCAAGAAGGAGATAACATTGAGTAAACATTTTTTAAAGGGAAACTGTCTTCTACACTCAATAAGCTTTGTGCTGTCACCCCCCAAAAAATGGAGGAAGAAGGGAAGAAGAGTAAAAGATAACGTACTGGCATAACTAGTGGTTTCTGTTTGCTTTGTGTTCCAGGATGTAGCCAAGACAAGTCATCAGGCCTCAGAGTGAATTTTCTAGTTACCGTGGATGATGCATTCAGTCAGCTGTGGTGACGGATTGTTGGTATTAGTGGACCTGAGTGTGATTAATAAGGCTGCTCTGTCTCTGACAGAGTGGGAATGGCACCACTAAAATTGAATGGAGGCAATCCTACTAAAATCTGTTAGGGATGCTCCTTGGAGAAAAGAAAATGTTACAAGGGAAGTACCGGGAGTAGAAGCATCAGTTCACCAGCTGTAGCCCCATAGATCAAAGCAAGATGTCAAGGTCCCATTAAACAGAAGAACCCTGTGCTTCTCACTTGGTCTTCTTAACAATGAACAAACCTGGATTCCTTACCCCTTTCCACAGAGGCATACATTTATTTATAGCAGGGTCATGTATGTACCAGTGTATATATTTGTGTGAACTGTTACGTGTATGGATGGAAGAAGAAAATCAAAATGATTATACATTTGCTATTGAGTATATTTTTGTTTTAAAATGTGTCAACTGTCAGGTTTGAAATAAAAAGAGAGAGAGAGGGAGAAAGAGAGAAAGAAAGAGAGTCAATCTTTGGTCTATTAACAGATGTGTTTAACATTTAGATACTATAGCCAGGGTTTTATATGACATAAAATGAAAATATATTCTCTTATGACAGTATACCTTTCATCACCATTAAAATACAATAAAACTGTACAATGGAAAAGAGGAAATATTTGAAAAGCTGGGTGAGTCTGTGTCATATATTGAGTTAATATCTGAGAGTTATGTTTCTGGTTAAGCCTGTATCAGGAGACTTAAAAGGAGTAAAATATACCTTTATCCATCTCTCAGAGTTTCAGAAATTGGAATGTGTGCTTCTAAAATCTATTGATAGTCTATCTGGAAGAACTGACAGCAAAGAGCTTGCTACTTGGCTGGTGGGCAGAGTAGTGGGGGCTTACAAGGTGCTATTACTGATCAATTTCCTTGTATGATCAATGTGGACTTTTGAGAAATGTCAGTACTATCTCAATACAATTGCCCCTCAAGGGTGGTGGAGTCTTGTAGAGCAAAACCTTTAGTGACAACATTATCATTCATAATGAGGGTCTACAAGATGCTAGATGAGCTTCTATTTGTTCTACATAAAATAAACACAACTCTAATGGTCTGGACCTTTAGTTCTAAGCAGACACTCTGGAATATTTTACCTTTATAAATAATTATTATTTTATTATGTTTATTTAATATCATTTTAGTTGCAGTTAGGACAATTTAGCAATGGAAATAATTTATATCTTTATGACATTTTACAACTTACTAAGTACTTTGTACACGTAATTTTATTTGAGCATCACAACTTTTTGAAATATATTGGGCTTTTTAAATATTTTTTCCCTTTTTTCCCCCCCACAAGTTGAAGTCTGGGAGAAGGAATGGAGAAAAGTTGAAGATTTATATTCCCAGAAGATGAAGATGATCTGAGATTTGGAAGTTGTTCAAGGGTAAATTAAATAATGAGACAAGTAAGATGTTAATTCTATATGTTTTTCATCTTTCAACTGGTTATTTCAGCATCATATAAATGGAATTCATATTTTGCTTAAATGATGGAGATGTGATGCTCACTCATTGTACCTGGTGCAATACCCATTTTCTTGCAGATGTGGAGTGTGTTTAATAAATTTCTTATTATTTACTTGTTTGCTCATTTCTTTGTAAACACAGTTATAAACCTCATTCTTGTCACATACAACCTTTCCTAACTGTAAGATCACATCAAATCCTCAAGAGAGCAACATGCAGCAGGTGGCTTTTATTAAATACCAGTTTCTTGGGCTTCCCTGGTGGCGCGGTGGTTGAGAATCCGCCTGCCAATGCAGGGGACATGGGTTCGAGCCCTGGTCTAGGAGGATCCCACATGACGCGGAGCAACTAGGCCCGTGAGCCACAACTACTGAGCCTGCACGTCTGGAGCCTGTGCTCCGCAACAAGAGAGGCCGCGATGGTGAGAGGTCCGCGCACTGCGATAAAGAGTGGCCCCCGTTTGCCACAACTAGAGAAAGCCCTTGCACAGAAACAAAGACCCAACACAGCAAAAATAAATTAATTAATTAACAAACTCCTACCCCCAACATCTTCTTTAAAAAAAAACACAAAAAAACAGTTTCTAAAGATATAAGCAGATTCTGTCAAAAAGCTGTCCCTGTATCAAACTCGGGTATGCACTCAATTCTTATAAACACATTTATGTGCTTTATTAAGTCATAAATAGTTGATATATATTTAATACTTCAAGTGATAGAAATATAAAGATTTATTTTAAATTTTTAAAATAAATACAGGTATATAAATGCATGTGATTTAAAAAAAAAAGTACCCACCTACCATACACCAATTATCAATCAGTATCTATATTTATAAATTAAATTCTTGGTTTCCATGTCACCACTAAACGCTAATACATCCTCATGCTACAGTTATCACAAAAGCAACTAGTCCTTGTTAACCCTCAGCAATTTAATATACATAGAAGAAGAAGCTAGAAGATGGTTTGCAGGAGATGTCAGCCAATCTCACTCTGGTCCCCTTCCACATACCCAACACGGTGGCCCAGGCATGCTGAGGTACTGTGCCAGGTACTGCCAGGTACTGTGTGTGAGTGTGGAGGGTGACTTAGTCCAAGTGCCCGAGGTGGTCAGAATGTTTATTCCAATCTAGGTAGGTCTGCATGGAATGTGTAGGCTGGTCATAGGGTTACAGGGAAGAGACCCAATCCTGTACAGAGACTAACCTACTTTCTCTTTTTTTCCTACATCACAATCCCTTAATCTATGCCCACAGCTGTGCTGGCTTAACAGAAACTAAGGCATACGCCACAGAAACAAAATCACAGAACCAGTCTCAGTTAGAAAGCCCCAAGATGGCAACAGCCAACTACCCTGAATGAGTTCCAGCCTGACCACGGGGACAGCGCTTGCACAGATGAGACCCAGTATCCAAAAGTTGCCTTTGCCTCATTACCATGCTAGGATCTCCACCCAAAGTGGGGACTTGCACTTTGCTAGGCATAATTAGTACCATGTGCAAAGGAGCACAAAGTACTGTGCATGCTCTGGTTGTTTCTGGAAATCGCCACCCCCTTCCCGGAATTCTGGTGGCACACCCACCTCTAACTGCTTAAAAGTTTCCTGCTTCCCTTCCTCAGGAGGAAGGGATTTTTAGAGCACTAGCTCTCCCTTCCCCATCTTTTATCTACAAATAAATTTTCTGTTCTGCTTTGCCGAACCTGGTCTCATTCAATTGACCTGAGGGGTACTAGGTAAGGAAAGGTCCCAGTTGTGGTCCCATCTGATCCAAGAGGGTCAGTAACAAATAAGTATCGGCCACCTATTTCTCTAAAAGTTTCCTTGGACAAAGTATTAATCCTCAAACAAGGAATAAGATTTCAGGGTTGCTTTGGCCCATGTGGAGGTGAGACAGGTAGTAGAAGATGGGCTCCTATGGAAACTCCCATTGCCTCAGCAGTTTGCCACCTTCAAGTAACTTGCACCTTAGAGGAGCCACCCCTAGCATGGGAAGAGTGCCACTGCCAAGGACCTGCCCAGGGTCCATGCCACCAGTCCTAACTCAGGTTATTCAAACACAGGAAATGGGAGCAGAGCCTAGTCTTAGAGGGCTCCTCCTCTTCCCTCAGGCATCCCTCTCTATCTCTGGCCCTTTGGGCAGCAAGAGTCCCTGTGACATAGTTTAGGGGCTAGTAGCCCATCAGCTTTAGCAAAATTGTTTTTTTTAGAGTTCTAGCACTGATTGACTGAAAACTCTTGGGCACAAGGCACCGAGACACTTTGAACTTTAATTTCCTCATCAGAAAATAAAACAGAGGTAATAATAATACATATGTTGTTTTGTCAGAGGAAATAAGAATGTTTTAAAATGAGTAAACTCAATAAATGGAATTATTAACTTAAGTTGTCATTAGCATGAACGTGTAAAATCTTTATATATATATTGCTTCAAAGGTTAATCTGGTATTTTTCCCCCACTTGATGTTTTTTCATCGCATGAATATACACTTAATATACATGCATAAATAAACGTTGGGAAAACAAAGAAAACCATCTTAGTGGGACCTAAGGAATACATAACAAAATAATCCCATCAAAAGCATTTGTATTGTTTGTAATTCAGTGATCCTCATTCAGAGTTTTATACTGTGCAATAAGTGGTCAAATTGATCGTTACTCTCTTTGAATCTCACTTTGACCAAGTTTTTTTTGTTTTTTCATACTGATTATGATTATTGCTTATTGATTTTTTCTATTAATTATGCTTGATTTTATTTGGTATATAGCTGCCATTTGTTGGAGTTCTTTGCCTTATTTCTAGGCCTGTGGGCTGTATTTGCGAAGTTCCCCCAAGGAAAGGCTCATTTTGTTCAAAGAAAAGAGATTACTTTTTTTTTTTTAATTTAACATCTTTGTTGGAATATAATTGCTTTACAATGTTGTGTTAGTTTCTGCTGCATAACAAAGTGAATCAGCTATATGTATATATATATATCCCCATATCCCCTCCCTCTTTCATCTCCCTCCCACCCTCCCTATCCCACCCCTCTCGGTGGTCACAAAGCACCAAGCTGATCTCCCTGTGCTATGCAGCTGCTTCCCACTAGCTATTTTACATTTGGTAGTGTATATATGTCAATGCTACTCTCTCACTTTGTCCCAGCTTACCCTTCCCCCTCCACGTGTCCTCAAGTCCATTCTCTACATCTGTGTCTTATTCCTGTCCTTCCCCTACTTTCATCAGAAACTTTCTTCTTTTTTTTTTAGATTTCATATATATGTGTTAGCATACGGTATTTGTTTTTCTCTTGAAGAGATCAATCTTCTCTGAGATCAGGTCATCTCTCACTTTAAACCAATCCTGTTTATTGTTCATTCTTGATGTTACCCAGTATCAGAAATTTTCAGCAGACAGAAAAATAAAACAATTTAACACATACTAAAAAAAAAAAATTCTGTCAAAATGTCAAAATGGGCATGAATCATTCCTGAAGCATTAGTTAGGGTGAGACAAGAGCCAAAAGAAATTGAATTAAAAAGGGAAGGAGGGATCCTTAAATATCCATGCTTAGGTTAAGACAAAGACATATAGGAAAAGGAGGAAAATCTGCTGTATTCATGAGCTGCAGATAGTCCAACTGAGCAAGAAGAGAGTATTACTATTAAGCTTTCTTAGGTATGACCACAGATTGTCAAATGGAATAGTAGAATATCCACTGGGCAGGTGAACAATAAAAGACATTTTGGAAACTCTGCTACTGTGCAAGCTTCCTTTAAGAAAGCTGGTGCTAAATTGTCGAAACTGCACATAAAACAATTGTTTAACTGGATGTACTGGACATACCAGGAGATAAATATAATACTTGTGTCTATGTCCAGAGCAGAAATATTGATAGTTGAGAGACCTTAGAATTTTTATCATCATATGCCTTAGACCACTGAGTTTAGATACAAGCATATAAAAAATAAAAAAAAAAAGTAAAGTAAAGCTTATAAAAATGGGAAGAACAAAACCCCTCTCCTGGGCAAGGGATCAGGTGGTGACATCTCTCAGGACCAGTTTTAACAGGAAGTGTGAAGGCATAGTTAGGTTAGTGGACTAGACAAACCCAGTGGAATGTGCTGAAACAAGATGAACAAGGCTGACCATTGAGTTGGACACCAGGTTTTATACCCCAGCAGATTTCAAAAAGGTCTTTTAAATAGAGAGCAGACAGGGAAATATCAGCAACAAAGAGTTGAGGTAGAAGGTAGAGAAGAATGAAATAGGTAAGCCAAGGTGGGTCAAGAGTGAAGTGGGAAGGAAGGTGTGGTCTTGAGAAACTGCTTAGGGCAGGATCTGTTGTTTCTGATGCATTTGGAAAACAAGCAAACAAACAAACATACAAAAAAGTTCGGTCCAAATCAAATGGGGCATGCTCTCTGTGTAACAAAATCATTTAACTCACACTGGTCTTCAAACTTACATTCAATGAAGAGATTCCTTATTGCTCTTGACTTGCTCAGTTTTACCTGTATTAAGCACAAGACAATGAATCCTAGTGGATTACATCTTGCTTCTTATTTCTTCTGAACATCTCAACAGAAGTTGGAATTAACAGAGATGCTGGGACTGGAATTAATATCTTATTAAAGTGTCTATAGATTCCATGACACAAAAAAGAACAGCAGACATTTTTTTTTTCCCCCGAACAGTGCTGCTAAAGGATAGCAGAACTTTGTCCAGCCAACTTTGACAGGAATGAATTTCCTGAAATAAAATCAAAGAAAAATTTTGGCCTCCCATCTCGTTTTTTGAGGAGGATGCATGTACTGTGGTTGTTTGATAGTGCAAACAAATGCCAAATGATGGACAGCTCAAAAATCATTGTGAACCTACTAGGAATACTTGTTGGTGGAATCTGTTTTTGATGCTATTTGAATAGTTATGAATTTCAAAGATAAGAATAACTAATATTTATTGAGACTACTCTAGCTCATGACTTTTCTCATGCTAAGGATTTGTCATTGGAATGGTAATGTCATTCTATCATCATAGCAAATCTATGAGTTTGTTCTTTTTTTTTTTTTTTTTTTTTTGCAGTACACGGGCCTCTCACTGTTGTGGCCTCTCCCATTGTGGAGCACAGGCTCAGTGTCCACGGCTCACAGGCCCAGCTGCTCCACGTCATGTGGGATCTTCCCAGACCGGGACACGAACCCGTGTCCCCTGCATCGGCAGGCAGACTCTCAACCACTGCGCCACCAGGGAAGCCCTATGAGTTTGTTCTTATCCTCACTTTACAGATTTTCCAAATTTATACAACTAGTAAGTACAATACCATGAACCTTTCTTCTACCAGATATCAAGAACTGCTTTTTTATTTTATTGCTAGGCTTTATGTTTAAAACATTTATAGGTTTACAGAAAAATTGAGTAGAAAGTACAGAGAGTACTTATGTACTCCCTCCCCCTGTACACATAGTTTCCTCTGTTATTATTATCATGACTTAGTGTGGTACATTTCTTACAACTGATGCAGCAATGATGAAACATCATTATTAACTAAAGTCCAAAGCTTATATTAGGGTTCACTCTTTGTCTGGTATATAGTTCTCTAGGTTTTCACAAATGTATCCACCATTACGGTTTTATACAGAATAGTTTCATTGCCCTAAAAACACTCTGTACTCCACCTATTCATCCATCCTGACCTCTCCTCTAGCCCTCAGCAACCTCTAATCGTTGTATTATCTCCATAGTTCTGCCTTTTCCAGAATGTCATATAGTTACAGTCACTCAGTGTGTAGTTTTGTCAGTCTGTTATCTTACACTTAGTAAAGTACATTTAAGTTTCTCCATGTCTTTTCATGGCTGTATAACTCATTTCTTCTCAGTGCTGGATAATATCCCATTGTATGGATGTATCATAGTTTATCTATCCATCACAAATTGAAGGATATCTTGGTTGCTTCTGTGTCTGGTCAATTTATGAATTATAAAAGTACTGTTTTTCATCTATTTAATTCTGATTTGCATTATCAAGATTTTATCATATCATCTTGAATCATATACCTAATGTGTATATACATATATATATATATAAACCTATTATATTATTCTATTAAATAATCTATTAAATACACAATTTCCAAATCTATAGTGTGATTTTCAGCATTTAAAATTTTTAGCTTAAGACATAAGGAATTGAATTGACAGGTGTAAAAAATTGGATGGCCAAATAAAAGTATCAACTAATTCTTAAATTTTCAAAAAAATTCAAATTAAAGGTGAATGGACTATTATCATTTGATAATGAAGAAAACTGATGCTAAAAGTGTTTAATGTAGTAGTAAAAATACTATAAATGAAAATTTTTCTAGTCATGAAAATTCATATTTAGAATAAAAACCAGAGGAAAAGCCATCTATTTTTCAAGTGATACTTGATAATAATGTAAATTTAGCTTGACAAATTTAGGAAAAGATGAGGAAATTTGAAGAGGAAGGAAAGGATGTTATAAAAACATGAAATAATTTGTGTTTATAATGTCACAATAATTCTGACAGTCATATTTCTTTGTGTAGAGTATCCTTAATATATCGAAGACTTAGACACCTCACAAACTGTACCTTTCTAGGTGTGGAGGCAAAGATGTCATTTTACTGATTAAAGATAAACCAGTGCATAAGGGGAATATGTAGTTTGTTTTCAGAAAAAAATACCTTTATGATTGATGCCGCTTTTTATGAGGATCAAAAACCAAACCAAATAAACAAACAGAACAAAACAAAAGAAAAATCTTCACAGACACAACAGGGAGGATACAAATCTAATGATTTCTGCATAATGGTAGCAGGTTACTCACAAAATGTCTAGATATGTTTTCCTTTGGATTCTATACTTTCTATCATAGGAATAACTGGTTCCAAACGTTTTTACAAGTAAGAAAAGAGCATATTGATATATATACCCCAAATATAGTGAGAAAGATAGATATATTAAACCAAATACAAAGTAAACTCAGTATTTTCTTCACATTCAAGTCAAACCACAGTGATTATTTGGAGATATCATCCGAATCAAGTTCACATACAATTAGATTAAAATTGTGAAGTGAAGTCATTTTTTTGCATCCACTCCACCTTTACTGGAAAAATAGTGAGTGCTCTCTGCTTTCCTCATCACTATATTCCTTGTGCCTAGATGAGAGCTTGGCATGGAATAGGCTCTCACTCAGTAATTAATTAATTAATTGTTTCTACACTAGTACAATTCTCAGAATCATGGAGACAGAGGGGAGAGGCAGTGTGTACTCTGCCTACTGGACCCAGCAACGTATCCTCACTGTTACCTTCAAATTAGGAGTGCTATATAACTTCAGAGAATATTGGTTTGCAAAGTTATTGGTAAATATTCAACCTGTCCAAGCTATCTCTAATGTGAATAAAAGATGTGCAGTCTCTCTAAGCTGGTAAAAAAAAATAATCTGAAATTATAGACTAATGGATATTGTCCTTGTCGCTCACTGCTTTCCAAATGCAGATCTTGGCTAAATCTCATGTATATATACGATAATCGTATGCCCACACATAAATGACATCAAATTTCTAGTATAAGCACTCACACAGTAGCATCTGTCATTAGAGGAGATAGCTTCAGGGGAGGGAGGAGACACAATGTACCATGCTGGAGAGGATGGGGACCTTTGACCTAGTGTCCTATGGCTGTGTTATCATGCTCTCCCCATTTCTCTCTCTCTCTTACACTCACTGTCTCTAGGGATCAAGACCAATTCACAGAGTGGTACTGGCTTTAGGAAAAAAAAAAAAAATTAGTGACCTATTCTCTTGGTCAGAGCATGAAACGTTGTGATGGCAGTCAGCACAGCAGGAGATGGAGAGGAAAATGAAATAAAAGGATGCAATATTAAGGAATGGGGGATATAATTATGCTTGCAGAAAAGTATGTTCAATAAGCAGATTGCTGGGGAGTGGCACAGGCTAGCTTTTCATAAATATGAAATTAGAATTGGGTTGAAAAATTAGGACACTGAAGCTCTTTCTCTGAGTAAGGAAGGCATGATAATAGAGATTATTTCCACCTCCACTGCTACCTGCCATTTGTCACTCACCTAATTACACTTTGTAGAGGGGGCTATGGCCAAAGTTCTCCATTGTGCTGAAAGCCTGGGTGAGACTTCTGTGGGACTCATTTGCTTTGTTTTAGTCTTGTTTTTTGAAGTTGAACAGTTTCTAGGGAACTGAGTAAGAAAAGAAAAGGAAACAAGGAAGCGAGGCAGTGAGGAAGGGAGGAAGGAAGGAATGAAAGAAGGAAGCAGGGAAGGAAGGAAGGAAGAACAAGAAGGAGAAAGAAGAAAGACAGGGAGAGACCAGAACAGGCTGTTCATGTCTGGGAGGAAAAGTGCATCTGGCTCAGCACAGGCTTTGGGAACTCGGCCACTCCCCTTTAGTCATTACAGAAAGAGACCTGCCAAGATGAGAAATTACCACAGGAGGAGCTGGATATTAGGATTAATTGTCTTGAACCAGAGCAGTGGAGCAGGTACACAAGGCATATCCAGGTGGAGATAATGACACCAATGAGCAGCTCTTACAGCTTTTTTTGCCTAAAGAAAAGAAGAAATTTAAGTAGTGGTACTAACACTTTCACCACAATTTCAGAAACTTGAAGTAAGACAAGATGATGGCTTTTCAGTGTGTTAATGATTTGCATTAAGAGAAGGTTCATCCTTGAGCAGTTTGAAATGTCTGTAGTGTTAATTGTATGTCATCATCTCTTTTTTCCCCCACTTTGCCCCTAAAAAAATTGGTTTTGATATTTATATTGACCACTGAATTATGCCTTTACACATTTAGGTTCCCTTAAATTTTTCTAACCAACAGCTTCAGGAAATTACTTATGGACGAATTGATACTTTAGAGTCATGGATATCAAGGCTGAAGGATGAACCTGGATGTGTTGTCTGTAAAATGTTACTCCGTTGAAAATTGTTAGTTTACAAATGAAATAATGTTCCATGTAACTGAGCTGAAAAAGAAAGGGATCCAGGTTATATATGTATTCTGTTGTGTTATCTATTTTTATAAAGGCTAACCACAAAGTTTCATGTAGCCACCTGTTAATTAATGTGTGCTGCTCCCTAAAATCTCTTTTCTCTTTTTCCTGATATTTTTTCACTTGGAGTTAAGAGTAATGACTGAAACCATTAGCCAGACTTATCAAGAAAAAAAGGGAGAAGACTCAAATCAATAGAATTAGAAATGAAAAAGGGGAAGTAACAACTGACACTGCATAAATACAAAAGATCATGAGAGATTACTACAAGCAACTCTATGCCAATGAAATGGACAAGGTGGAAGAAGTGGACAAATTCTTAGAAATGCACAACCTGCCAAGACTGAATCAGGAAGAAATAGAAAATATGAACAGATCAATCACAAGCACTGAAATTGAAACTGTGATTAAAAATCTTCCAACAAACAAAATCCCAGGACCAGATGGCTTCACAGGTGAATTCTATCAAACATTTAGAGACGAGCTAACACCTATCCTTCTCAAACTCTTCCAAAATATAGCAGAGGGAGGAACACTCCCAAACTCATTCTACAAGGCCACCATCACCTTGATACCAAAACCAGACAAGGATGTCACAAAGAAAGAAAACTACAGGCCAATATCACTGATGAACTTAGATGCAAAAATCCTCAACAAAATACTAGCAAACAGAATCCAACAGCACATTAAAAGGATCATACACCATGATCAAGTGGGGTTTATCCGAGGAATGCAAGGATTCTTCAATATACGGAAATCAATCACCGTGATACACCATATTAGCAAATTGAAGGAGAAAAACCATATGATCATCACAATAGATGCAGAGAAAGCTTTTGACAAAATTCAACACCTATTTATGATAAAAACCCTGGAGAAAGTAGGCATAGAGGGAACTTTCCTCAACATAATAAAGGCCATATATGACAAACCCACAGCCAACATCGGCCTCAATGGTGAAAAACCGAAAGCATTTCCACTAAGATCAGGAAAAAGACAAGGTTGCCTACCCTCACCACTCCTATTCAACATAGTTTTGGAAGTTTTAGCCACAGCAATCAGAGAAGAAAAGGAAATAAAAGGAATCCAAATCGGAAAAGAAGATGTAAAGCTGTAACTGTTTGCAGATGACATGATACTTTACAGAGAGAATCCTAAAGATGCTACCAGAAAACTACTAGAGCTAATCAATGAATTTGGTAAAGTAGCAGGGTACAAAATTAATGCACAGAAATCTCTGGCATTCCTATACACTAATAATGAGAAATCTGAAAGTGAAATCAAGAAAACACTCCCATTTACCATTGCAACAAAAAAATAAAATATCTAAGAATAAACCTACCTAAGGAGACAAAAGACCTCTATGCAGAAAATTATAAGACACTGATGAAAGAAATTAAAGATGATACAAATAGATGGAGAGATATACCATGTTCTTAGATTGGAAGCATCAACATTGTGAAAATGACTCTACTACCCAAAGCAATCTACAGATTCAATGCAATCCCTATCAAACTACCACTGGCATTTTTCACAGAACTAGAACAGAAAATTTCACAATTTGTATGGAAACACAAAAGACCCCGAATAGCCAAAGCAATCTTGAGAATGAAAAACTGAACTGGAGGAATCAGGCTCCCTGACTTCAGACTATACTACAAAGTTACAGTAATCAAGACAGTACGGTACTGGCACAAAAACAGAAATAGAGATCAATGGAACAGGATAGAAAGCCCAGAGGTAAACCCATGCACATATGGTCACTTTATCTTTGATAAAGGAGGTAGGAATGTACAGTGGAGAAAGGACAGCCTCTTTAATAAGTGGTGCTGGGAAAACTGGACAGGTACATGTAAAAGTATGAGATTCGATCACTCCCTAACACCATACACAAAAATAAGCTCAAATTTTCTTTATTAACAATTTTAAATTGTTAAATCCAATCTCAAAATGGATTAAAGACCTAAATGTGAGGCCAGAAACTATCAAATTCTTAGAGGAAAACATAGGCAGGACACTCTATGACATAAATCACAGCAAGATCCTTTTTGACCCACTTCCTAGAGAAATGGAAATAAAAACAAAAATAAACAAATGGGTCCTAATGAAACTTCAAAGCTTTTGCACAGCAAAGGAAACCATAAACAAGACCAAAAGACAACCCTCAAAATGGGAAAAAATATTTGCAAATGAAGCAACTGACAAAGGAATAATCTCAAAATTTATAAGCAGCTCATGCAGCTCAATAACAAAAATACAAACAACCCAATCCAAAAATGGGCAGAAGATCTAAATAGACATTTCTCCAAAGAAGATATACAGATTGCCAACAAACACATGAAAGAATGCTCAACATCATTAATCATTAGAGAGACGCAAATCAAAACTACAATGAGATATCATCTCACACCAGTCAGAATGGCCATCATCAAAAAATCTAGAAACAATAAATGCTGGAGAGGATGTGGAAAAAAGGGAACACTCTTGTCGTGCTGTTGGGAATGTGAATTGGTACAGCCACTATGGAGAACAGTATGGAGGTTCCTTAAAAAACTACAAATAGAACTACCATATGACCCAGCAACTCCACTACTGGGCACATACCTTGAGAAAACACTAATTCAAAAAGGGTCATGTACCAAAATGTTCATTGCAGCTCTATTTACAATAGCCCGGAGATGGAAACAACCTAAGTGTCCATCATCTGATGAATGGATAAAGAAGATGTGGCACATATATACAATGAAATATTACTCAGCCATAAAAAGAAACAAAATTGAGTTATTTGTAATGAGGTAGATAGACCTAGAGTCTGTCATACAGAGTGAAGTAAGTCAGAAAGAGAAAGAGAAATACCGTATGCTAACATATATATATGGAATTTAAGAAAAAAAAAATGTCATGAAGAACCTAGGGGTAAGACAGGAATAAAGACACAGACCTACTAGAGAATGGACTTGAGGACATGGGGAGCGGGAACGGTGAGCTGTGACAAAGTGGGAGAGAGGCATGGACATATATACACTACCAAACGTAAGGTAGATCGCTAGTGGGAAGCAGCCGCTTAGCACAGGGATATCACCTCAGTGCTATGTCACCACCTGGAGGGGTGGGATAGGGAGGGTGGGAGGGAGGGAAACACAAGAGGGAAGACATATGGGAACATATCTATATGTATAATTGAATCACTTTGTTATAAAGCAGAAACTAACACACCATTGTAAAGCAATAAAAAAAAAAGAGTAATGGCTGAGATGATCAAGTCATTATGCTCTTTTCCAGCTTTTTTATTAAGATGACTTGTGGATAACCTGGGTACTTCAAATTTAGATGAGCTGTAGATCTTCTTTGTATGACTTATCAGCAAAGTTTTCCAATTCCAATTTCTTCCTGGAATTCTCATGGAAATTAAATACTTGTTGATGAAACTCTCTGTATACCTGTATTGGTTTCCTCTTGATGCTATAAGAAATTAGTGGCTTAAAACAACATATGTTTCCCACCTTACATTTCTGAAGATCTGAAGTCTAAAATGGGCTGGCAAGGCTATGTCCTTCTAGAGGTTCTAGAAGAGAATCAGTTCCTTGCCTTTTCTAGCTGCTAGAGGCTGTCCTCATTCTTTGGCTCATGGTTTCACACCAGGCAAACTTCTGCTGCCATCCTCTCTGACTCTGACCTTGACCCTCCTGCCTCCATCCATAAGGACCCTTGTGATTACATTTGGCCTGCCCAGATAATCCAGGATAATAATCTCCTAATCTAAAAAATATTTAATTTAATCATAGTTGCAAAATCCCCTTTGCCATGTAACACATTCATGCTTTAGGGTGTGGATATTTTTGGGGTGTCACTCTTTTGCCTAGCATAGCACTCAACATTCAAATAAATAAATGAGATTTTTTTCTTATTTAAACACATTCTGTTAAGAAGAAAAAGGGTCTCTGTTTTCCTTTCCAGTGCACACAAAAACATATTTTAGTTTAGTTTGGCTGAGTTTGTTAAAAATAATGTGACTTTCTGAAGATATAACTTTCAGCATATCAGAAGCCATGTATTCAGTGTCTCTGATGTACCCTGAGGCACTCAAGCTTGTGCCTAGGCCTGTCTTGCTCCCCAAGTGTCTGTGGATGCAAAGCGTTTTAATCTTTCATGCTTTTTTGAGGGCATATTAACATTTAAATAAATATAAGGGGAAATATGCTTTATCTTATTCTAGGGGATCTCTAAAGAACTGAGTGCCTATCACTGCATTCCCAGTGTTTAGTGTAGTATCTGTTATGTAGTAGATTTGCAGCCAGTATTTTCATTAATACACTGATGATTAAATCATTGGTGATTTCACTCAGTTCCCTATGGTCACCCAAAATTCCATTTTAATGATTGGGTGAAGAGAAAGATGGCAAGGGCTTAGAATTATTGATGTCCTTTGGTGAAGTAGAGCCCTGGGAAAGAAGGAGCCCAGGCTTTGTCAAAAGACAACTCTGATTACTGTCAACTCCCAAAGGCAGGTGGGCATTTCCACTTGAGACCATTCATAAGAGAAATTCCACTAGTACCTGGGACTGGAACCCAAGAAGATGGAGCTACCAAAATCAGGGCAGCAACAAATACGATTGGTTCCAGATAAATGCTGAAAAGGAAAGCAAGACTGGAGTTCAGTGGAGTTGATGAAAACAATTCTGGTAGGGGAAGGGAAGATGATATCTCAGTGAGCAGTAGGTGACAAGCGGGCTCTTGCACACTCCCTGGAGGAAATGGAGGTCAAGGTGGGATCAAGCTTGCATTTTGAATCACTCCATAAAGTTCAGATCAGTTGGGGAAGGCAAAAGTTGTCTTGAGTGCTTTAGGAAGTATTTATAAATTGTAGCTATGACCTTCAAAGAAAATTTGCCTTTACCTCATTGGGAAAGACAATTTAGAAATGGAATAACCTGGAAACAACTTGTACGGCTCGCCAGGTAGTCTGTCATCATCAATGAATAGACTCTCAGAAAGCAAGGGCTACCCTGAGTATATTCAATTCTCACCAAAGCCTTTATTTCTTAAAGCAGAGATGAGGGTGGATGTTGGGAAAAGTGATTTGTTCATATCTTCAAAGTCTGTGCCCTGGATCTTAACTAAAGTCACTGTCTCTTTAAACAGGCAGTGTGGGCTTAGGCTGTGTCCAACAGAGAGCAGAGGCCTTGTCTAATTTGGAAGAGTGCAGGCATCCTTGTCAAAGCCAGGAGGAGCTCCAATCAGATTCTCTGTCAGAGCCTGACCCCATCAATCAGAGTGGTCTGTGGTCACAATTTTCTGGGAAATGTTGAAAATTACCATCTACAGTAAATCTGTTGCCTACAATGTCTTTATATTGTCTATATTTTATTTAAAAAATGGGTGCAGATATTTTATCTCTTTTGTGTCTTTAAACTTTGGTGTAACAATATCTAGTTGAAGAGTAGCTCAACTGATGGTGGTTGAAAATCCCTATAAAGAACAATGATTTTTAAATTTTTATTTATTTTGAATAAAAATGCTTGGGATAAATCAACACTGTGTAATTATCAAAAGACCTCATACACAGTCTTTTGAGATATTAGCAGGCATGAGACATGGTGCTGGCCTTCAGGGTCTCTTGGTATTGCCAAAGAAACAGCCATGTTCCCAAAAGCACTGCTAGGGTTTGAGAAGAAGAGAGATCCTGAGGAGCAGTGGAGGAGAGGAAGTTTTGCAGGCCTAGGTTGCATGGATAAAGGTATGGAGAATAGAGAAGATATGATCCCTTTTATATGGACAAGTGGCCTGATGTGGTTACACCCAGGAATGCCTGTGAGTAGGAAGCAGAATATGAGACTGGGAAAGTAGATTGGAGCAAGATTATGTGAGCCTTAGACTGACTTGGTGATGGAAGAGTGAGTGCTAAGTGACAAATGGACCTTGGGGTAGCTTGAGAATGAGACGATAATGTCTTGTGGCTACTATCTCTTTGTAGAACTCTATTTCTTGATGTGAAAACACAGTCATCATTTTAAGTTATGTAATAATGCATGTGGTATTAAAACAGATTCTTAGGATCAGGCAGCACCTTAGTTATCAAATAATCCAATTTAATTTACTATTATTCAAGCCACTATCTGTCTAGTGTCCTGAACAAATAGTTAGCTAGCCTCTATTAGAACAGATGTACCCTAGTTCAGTGGTTGGAATTTGACTATATTCTCCCTTATATTGAGCTAAATCTGCCTGTGTAGTTTCTCCACCCCAGTCTCAGTCCTGCTCTCTGGGATCACATGAATAGTTCTAAATTTTCTCATACATTATAGATCTGTAGTTATTTTTCAAAACTGCTTATCCTTTGGACATATTCTCTCCTCCATGTTGCTGTTCACAAGACATAATTTAGATTTCCTACTTGCTTCTCATGCATTTGTTCATCCATCAAAGTCATTTTCCTTAAAGAGAGGGCCCTAAAAATGAACAAAAAAACTCTAGGTGTGACCTGATGGAAGAGAGTAGAATGTAACCAATATTTCTCCCCATCTCCTGCTCCCCAGAGGGCTGTATATTTCTGTAAGAACTCAACAGCTATAAATTATTGAGCAGATACCTCAGGACAGGAATAAAAGAGTCATTTACAAGCATGATTATCTCTGTTTTACTAGTGAAGAAAGTGAGTGCCACAGTGACCATGTAACTGACCTAAGCTCATCCACATAGCAAGTGATGGAGTAAACTTTAAGTCTAAGCCAGCCTCACTTAAAGGTCTACCTCTTTTCATCATGCCATGCCATGTTACCTTTCATTTACTTGCCAAGCTCTATCAGCATGTCTCTGTGCAATGAATGCAGACACATCTAACAGTACAGTATTCAAATACAAAGGAATAATCAAAGCCTCTCAGTCTAGTTCATCTTCTAATTACAGTTTGAATTTGTAAGTAATCCTTGGATGTAAGTAGTCATGGCAAGTGAAAATTACACTAATGGTTTTCAGGACGTGGTAATGTCAAGAAAAGCATTGGGCTTAAACAGATTGAGTTGGGAGGTTATAAGAAGAAATGGGGCAAGAGGAGGTATGCTATCACCAGTTAAGCAACTGAAGTGTTTTTATTTCCAGAAGGATGTAAAAAAATGTGGGCAATTGTTGCTTCAGGCTATTTTCCTTGTGCTGCAAAAGTGGTCCCACATAGTGGCTAGTGTCTTTTGGCAAGGCCAGTGTGATTCACAATAGACCTGGGGATCCTTCAACATCCTGAAATTTGTTGTTGAAAATTTGGCCTCAGAAGGTATCATTAGATGACACTTCTATTATTCAATGGTGATACAAGGTAAATCTATTTCTTAATATATTAAGAAAAAAAATTTAAACAGAAAATTGTTTTAGCATTGGCATGAGGGAGCAGAGCCATCACCACTTTTCAGCAAATTATGTGAATATTTTAAGGAACATGTTTGTTTAAGGCATTTTGGAGAACATCCTTTGACCTGTGACCTATCCAAATCTTTAGGGTAATGAGTTGTGCTACAATGAATTCTACTCAACCAGTAAGCATTTTTCTTATCTACTTGACATATAAAGACCAATACAAACTGTAAATTTGTCTTTTTTTTCAACTTATATTTACAATTTCAGAAAACACTATTTTCCATATCCTCAGTAATACACATATTTGTTGTGGTAGCTGTTATTTTGATGAATATTCGTGGGAAAAATAATTATTTCCATTGACTTATCTTGACCTAAAAACACTAACATAATTGATTATAGCAGGAGAAAATTGAGTTATTGGATAGCATGACCCTGTATTGTATCTGGGATTCTAATATTCTTGCCAATTACTGCCAATGATACAAAGCTCAATGTCAAATGAATATTTTTAAATGCTAGAATTAACATGATTTTGATAGACATTCCCACTTCCACTCTGAAAAGTAATGCCTGAAAAATATGGTGTGTTCTTAAACCAAGCCATTATAGGGAAACTTAAGAGTTAGAACTTTTGCTAAGCTGAGAATGAGTATTTTACTTAATTTTCAGCCTGTGTATAAAAAAAAATACAATTCTAAGCTAAGATTTTTTTTTATTTCAAATAAAGGTTTTTAGTTTCAATAAATGCAAACATTTAATGATAAAGGGGTGTTTAATGTGGTAGTATTTATTTGCTGCTTTTAATTGATGGTGTGCTGGTAGTCAATAGCATTTTTATGTCATGAAAATACAGTGGCTCAAGTAAAGAACAGAAGTGCTAACTCTATTGTGAGTGAGGTAGCTTTGCAAATTGTGAGACCCTTTGGAATTTTTTTTCTCCTTATGTATTTAAAGTGGATCCAAATATTAAATTTACCCTTGTGACAGGTGTGTTTTTGTGTTTCTAACAGTTACTGATGGTGACTTGAAAGAATAAGGAGATGTATTCTCCTTCTGGTGAGAAGACCTTGAAGGAGATGTGATTGGAGGTCCACTGCTGCTGGATACTCTCAACTTTAGGAAAATGTACTGGTTGTGTTAGTTCAGTGATTTCTTGGGAAAGACCTAACCTGGGGAAGGACATATAACAAAAGTGTTTACCCAGGATGTAAAGTGAGAACAGCCAATGCTTGTGCTACATGTAAGGGTCATCTAAAGAAAAAGTTAGCTGAGGGTGGATCTCAGCCCTTGCTTTTAAATAACTGCATGAGTCCAAGTGGCCCCACCAGGGTAGTTTTCGTCCTGAACATGGCCCTGTCACACAAGGACAAGGCTATGATTAAGCCTTCAGTAATGTCATCATTAGACCCCCTGGGGAGATGCATTGTTCAGGAGTGGATGTTTCAGGCAGGAAGAATAAGGGAGGATGCCTAGGTAGTTATGTTTAGTTCACCAGAGTGTCCCAACACTAATTATGCCTGAGTAGTTGCTAGGAGAGGATTAACCTTGGGAAATAGTGTGCCCACCAACACTATCTGACACAAACTTTTGTAAATTTTTTTATTTCATATTGAAGTATAATTGGTTTACAGTGTCATGTGAATTTCTGGTGTATAGCAAAGTGATTCAGTATTATATGTGTGTGTGTATTCTTTTTCAAATTCTTTTCCATTATAGGTTATTATAAGATATTGAATATAGGGGCTTCCCTGGTGGCGCAGTGGTTGAGAGTCCGCCTGCCGATGCAGGGGACACGGGTTTGTGCCCAGGTCCGGGAAGATCCCACATGCCGCGGAGCGGCTGTGCCTGTGAGCCATGGCCGCTGAGCCTGAGCGTCTGGAGCCTGTGCTCCTCAACGGGAAAGGCCACAACAGTGAGAGGCCCGCGTACCACAAAAAAAAAAAAAAAAAAAGATATTGAATATAGTCCCCATGCTAGGGGACTACACTAGGTCCTTGTTATTTATCTATTTTATATACAGTAGTGTGTATCTGTTAAACCCAAACTCCTAATTTATTCCTCCACTCTCACACCAACTTTTTTGAAGTTACTAACTTTTCAGAGAAAGAGAAAGATCTAGCTTATATCTCCCATAACTCCCTTAAAAGACACCCTGCATATCCATATAAGCCTTTCTGAACTGCTTCTGTTTTTCTGATTTTCTCATATTTCTCTTTTCTGTATTTTTACATGTAGCATTTTCCAGAATATATTTTTGCTAATTTTTGTCTGGCCAACTTTTAATGATCCTTCAAGATTTTGCTCAAATACACCTCCTGTATGATTCTTTCCCACACCTACTAAAATGGAAACACTTTCTTCTGTGTATCTCCATAGCACAGAGGCAGATAGGAAAGAGTAAGCAAAAATATAAAGGTGAAAGACAAAAGTATCATGTGTATGCACAAAATAAAATAAGTTGCTTTCTGTGATGAAATATAGGAAGTGAGTCATGCAGTGTTAAAAGATAATGCTGGCAAGGTTGATAGAAATAGTATTATGAAGCATATTTTATGTCATATTGAAGACTTTGGTTTATTCATTATTCAATAACTTCTAAACAGTTAATTGACATAGTAAAATTGTTTATGCTAAGTGAATGGCTAACATGATGTGTAGAACAGGAAGTAGTTACAATCATTCATAAGAGGAATGAGGGTGTAAAGTAGAGTAGATGATTGTGGAATTACAATTCAGGTGAAAAATATTCAGAAAATAAATATTTAAGGACTAGTTATTTTATTAGGTAGACAGAGAAGCAAAGAGAAAAATCAAAGATGAACCCTCAGGTTTTAGCTTGAATGATAGTAGCTGTTGATGTCCCATAATTAAGTTAGGGAAAGAAAGAAGAGCTGATTTTGAGAAAGTGGCATGTTAAGTTTGGGAAACGCTGAAGATGAAGTCTATCTAATGAAGAAATAGAAGCAGGGAGATGCATAGGTCTGAGGACGGTGAGGGGAAGAATTTAGACTACAGTGATAAACTTGGGAGAAATCAGCATATAGATGGTAATTGAACATTTGAAAGTGGATAAACTTAACTGGACAAATGCATGGGTACGAAAAGCAGTGTAATAAAGAACTCTAGAGAGTACTAATGTTTCAGGCTAATACCAAGGAAAGAATGGAGAAAGATTTGTAAAAGTGATGCAAATAGTACAAGGAGAAACTCAAGAGGTCTAGAAAGTTTATTAAAATATTCATTACACTTGACAATACCATAACGTAAGATACAAAAGAGTTGCAATATTAGTCTCTTCCTAAATGTTTTGTTCATTGCTGTATCCCAAGTGCCTAGATCAATGCCAGGCACACAGTAAGCTTTCAATATTTATTAGGAAGTCTCTGATGGCCTCAGGAATGAAAATTTCAATATAGCAGTGAGGTCAAATGCCAAATGGTGAAGCAATAAAGACTCCAGTAGTATAGACTCTTTTTTCAAGAATTTTATATGGTAATTGAAAGAGAGAGACATTGAGAGGACTTGACATAAATTAAGCATTTTTATTTTAGGGAAGGAGAGCCTTGAAATTATTTATAGTCTGAGATAAATTAAAGATTCTGGAGCAAAAGAGCTTGAGTACAGGAGGGCAGTTGCAGAATAAAAAGCAGAGAATAAAATCAAGAGCTCAAACAAGTGAATTTTTAACGGAAGGAAAAACACTTCATCATCTGAGAAGACAAAAGGGAAGGACATGGCAAAGGACAAATTTGTTGGTGGATGATGGCAGTACAATATTGAGAATTTTTTTGAGAGCCTTTGTCTTTTCAATAGAGAGGCTGAGAAAAGGGGGAATGAAATCAAGGACAATGTTTCAGAGGATTGGAAAACTTTGTGCTAGAACTTGGAGTTGACCAA
This sequence comes from Aethalodelphis obliquidens, assembly GCF_003676395.1. Taxonomy (NCBI): domain Eukaryota; kingdom Metazoa; phylum Chordata; class Mammalia; order Artiodactyla; family Delphinidae; genus Aethalodelphis; species Aethalodelphis obliquidens. The sequence goes on from NW_020837993.1 coordinate 9,268,340, forward strand.
GAAGTGTGAATATTAGTGAGACCAATTGACATCTGAGACCATATGTTTAGAGGGTTCCAAGCTGCAGAGTGGATGATTTGCTTAATAACCCAGTACAGGTCAGGAAAAGTACATAAAGGCATACTTTAAGAACACGCCTTGCTTGAAATTTGTCTAGCTGCATTGGACATTAAGGGAGGGATGGACAGAGGTAGAGGGTTCTGGCCAGCTATGTGGACCCAACAGAGATATTTTACAAGGGTAAAAACATTGAGGCCAAAGAGAAAATTCAGTGGAAGTGAGGTTATGAGAAATGACATACATCTCTTATCATTCAATTAGCTATTTAAATTTAAAGGTCTGAGATGAATCTGCTGTGGGAGATAACAGAATTTAAATGTGGACTAGACAGGAGCAGAGAAGAAGGGGAAGTGAGGTAAAATGGCAGTGGAAGTATTTGGAGTTCGGAAGCCCAATAAATAAACAAATCATCAGGCAAATGACAAATGCACCTACGTGGACATGTTTTTCTAATTTGGTGGACTATTGAGATACATCAATCAATTTGAAAGACTACAGCTGGGAGGGTGATTAGAGAGCTAAATTTGAGTGAAGAGCAAAATAACTAGTTTTCTCTAGAAGACCAGGAGAGAGTTTCTAGCTCTTTTGTCCTCACATGTGAATATAAAACATTTAGCAGTTTGATCTGAGTATTATTAGCCAACAACTGGAGAGTGCTTGTCTCTAAGTAGATTTGTACCCCAAAAAAGAGATCACATAACCTCATTAGTAACCTTCATGTCCATTTGTAGACCTTGCACAGCACATGCATATTTTGGAGAATGGTGCCTCCCTTACATGAAGATATTATCCAATCCCTAGAGTCCTTAATACTTTTGCATGATGACAGGAGCTTCAGTTGTTCCTCTTGGTTATATCTTTCTGAAGCAATTTACATGGAACAGCCTCTTAGCTTTAGGAACCCTTGCAGGTTTCTTCTTCAGGCACAGGGGTCTATGAAGCATTCAAAATTAGTCTGTGATGGGAGTTATTTTAGCCTCATAAGATGTGCCCTCAGATTTTACTAACAATTTTTTCCCTTTGAAAAACACTGGCCATAACTATGTTTAATTGGCCAGAAGTCTCTCTGGAGGCTCAGTGTTTCATTACTCAAGGAGACAACAGAGAAATTTTAAGAGATGAATCTGATGTGAGGAATGCTAACATTTTGTAAGATTAGAAGCCTAGACTGTAAAAGCAGTTTTCCATTTGCAAATATTTTCTCCCATTCTGAGGGTTGTCTTTTGGTCTTCTTTATGGTTTCCTTTGCTGCGCAAAAGCTTTTAAGTTTCATTAGGTCCCATTTGTTTACTCTTGTTTTTATTTCCATTACTCTAGGAGGCAGAAGACCTAAATAGACATTTCTCCAAAGAAGATATACAGAGTGCCAACAAACACATGAGAGAATGCTCAACATCACTAATCATGAGAGAAATGCAAATCAAAACTACAATGAGATATCATCTCACACCAGTCAGAATGGCCATCATCAAAAAATCTAGAAACAATAAATGCTGGAGAGGGTGTAGAGAAAAGGGAACCCTCTTACACTGTTGGTGGGAATGTAAATTGATACAGCCACTGTGGAGAACAGTATGGAGGTTCCTTAAAAAGCTACAAATAGAACTACCATATGACCCAGCAATCCCACTACTGGGCATATACCCTGAGAAAACCATAATTCAAAAAGAGTCATGTACCAAAATGTTCATTGCAGCTCTATTTACAATAGCCCAGAGATGGAAACAACCTAAGTGTCCATCATTGGATGAATGGATAAAGAAGATGTGGCACATATATACAATGGAATATTACTCAGCCATAAAAAGAGACGAAATTGAGCTATTTGTAATGAGGTGGATAGACCTAGAGTCTGTCATACAGAGTGAAGTAAGTCAGAAAGAGAGAGACAAATACTGTATGCTAACACATATATATGGAATTTAAAAAAAAAATGTCATGAAAAACCTAGGGGTGAAACAGGAATAAAGACACAGACTTACTAGAGAATGGACTTGAGGCTATGGGGAGGGGGAAGTGTAAACGGTGACAAAGCGATAAAGAGGTATGGACATATATACACTACCAAATGTAAGGTAGATAGCTAGTGGGAAGCAGCCGCATAGCACAGGGAGATCAGCTCGGTGCTTTGTGACCGCCTGGAGGGGTGGGATAGGGAGGGTGGGAGGGAGGGAGACGCAAGCGGGAAGAGATATGGGAACATATGTATATATATAACTGATTCATTTTGTTGTGAAGCTGAAACTAACATACCATTGTAAAGCAATTATACTCCAATAAAGATGTTAAAAAAAAAAAAAAAAGGCAGTTTTCCAGGACATACATTTATAGCTTTTACTTGATGGATCTCTATCTTCTCCTACAGGTAAGTACTTTCCTACTCTCATATGAGCAATGTGAAAATGTAAATAGTTAGGACTGGAGAGAGACCCCAGCCCATGTTTCTCAGAAATCAGTTGATGGAGTTTTGTGCTGCAGTTGCCATTTTATCTTAAGGATGGCCTGAAATCTAAAGCTATCTTTAAAGTCAGTTGCATGTGAGGGTCTCTGTAGAAAAGTGATCAAAAGGACTCTCCTGGCTTCGGCGCCCTTTGTCTCCAAGGAAGGTGATCCACGGCATCTGGAGATGATGGGACGCATGATTAACATCACCACAGAGAATGATTAATATCTTCTTAAAGCACCTACTTCCAGATTATCCATCATTTCATTAGAGTGAAAAAAGTTCCCTGTGAAAAGGGGCTGGCCCTCTGAACCATGAATAACTCACCCACCCCTTGACATGTTTACTAATTGAGTAGCAGAGTGGGCTTAATACTTTAATATATTTATACTAAGCAAATTATGACTTTTTTTCAATGCTCAGGGTGAGTTCAGGATTGTAGTGAAATAACAAAGTGCTTTTGTTTGGCAATTAAAGGTCATTTTATGATTAATATCAAACTTAACCCTTATTCTTGACAGAAAGCATTAATTTTTTTGTCATAAACCATTGACCAGATTTTGCTATGCAGTATTGGTTAATTTGCACTGTAGATGTGACATTTAAAAGATTCTTCATTAACCAAGGCCTTTGAAAGCATCTAGTTTTTACGTGGGTCCTGAGTCTATGAATTTATTTAGTGTTTTACTTAAAGAGAGCTTATGTATTCAGGAGAAGAAAGTGCAGGAATGATGTCAGATTTTCTTTATTTTCTTCATCTCCAATATAGAATGAAATATCTCCTTAATATAATGGTGATGCCTCCAAATACTGAACCCCTCCCAGAGTCCTAAAAATATAATATTAAAACCATACTGAAAGCCACTTCAATACATGTGGGCTATTTAGACAGAGGATCGAGAAAATTATTTGTAAAAGTAAAATAATGGGTCCCTTTTTTATTAACTGGCCTTAAAGTATTTACTTATGTTTCTGTTTTAATAACTCAAATAATAGTCAGTCTTTTCCACTTCATTTAATTAGGGTAAAAATTATGGAAAAATGTCAACTTTTTATTTGTCTTTGGGAACCATCTCCATCTTGTCCCATTCCAAACACTACTGATTGATTTAAGATTTGACTTTTCAACCACCTCTAGGTCATAAGAGCACATCAAAGCAAATGAAGAAATGCCTTTAGAAATATGTCTTGAGGAGCTTCAGGAACCAGTGTGGACACCTTATGTTCTTGGTGCCTAAAGATAAGGCGAGAAGCTGAGGTATCTTTAGGCATCAAAGTAAGGGTTTAAGACAAAGTTGTTTCACTCATCAGCTGTGTAACTTTGAGTTTGTCACTTCTAGTCTCTTAGGACACATATAAAATAAATGCCCAGGCTAAATGATCACTTGGTTAATGACTCACTGAGCAATTTTGATAATTTTTCCATAATCTTCTCATATGAAATATTGTATTGTAACAAATAAATTCTCCCTACATGCCCAAAAGTGATCATGTTAAACAAATATTGTCTATATGTGTGTGATGTGCATGTGCATATATGGGACTCATAAAGCCTCAATGCCTAGAAACTAAGTTGACTTACCGTTTAATTAAAGTGCCTCAAACATTTTGGATATTTTTTGAAAGGAACCAACTGACTAAAAACACATTTATTTCAGGGGAGTTCAAAAAAAAAAAAAAAGCAAAAGATGATAGAGGACACAATTTATCTCACACTTCTACAAATAAAATGTTTTGTTGATGCAATAATCTAAAAGGTTAGGAATTATGAAAATCAAATTCAAGTGTGTCTCCTATACTGCATTATACCTGCCATAAGTTGAGACTAGACCCAATAACATAAGGCGTATTTCCTAAGCAAAGGTCTATAAAATGCTATTTTGTGGGTCTTCTAGAAGCATAAATTAAAAACAAACTCAAATGCCTGCTATAAATGCGAAGTTAAATAAAGTTAAATAAATTTGTTTATGACAGGAGTTTTCAGAGCCTTGTGAATTTTCAAGATGGAAGTAGGGTTCATAATACTTCTCAAACAATTTGACAATGAAACTTATTTATCTATCTATTTATTTGTCAGAAAATATTAAGTGGATATAATTGTATTACACAAATATGTATAAATATGTATGTGTATATATATATTAATTTATGTCTGTTTCTCTCCATATACATAGCAATAGATAAAGATTGATAATATTTAAAGATTGTGACTTAGGATAGAGAGTCAGAAAATATGTTTTGTAAGCATGAAGAAATAACTGATATAAAATCCAACAAGAAGATTGTGATTCAAAATGTAAACCCTAAAAATAATTTAGGATTGGCAGAATGACTCCCTATTGTATATAGCTATATCTTTTGACTATTTACTGTATACAGATATATCTGACAGAGTCCAAGAAAAGAAAAGGATGTGGAATTTTAGCCATTGTTTTTATCTTTAGTAAGCATCTCTCCACTCCCGGAGTGGAGTAGTGGCTTTAGATTCATGTCGACACTGACTTCTTTTCATGATTTGGTCAAGCTTTAGAAGATAATGGGAGAAGGTATCCCCAAACCAACTTTAGTTGGGGAAAGTATGGAGAGCTCTACTATGGCTAAATTAGGTGGCTTTGGCACAATCCCCTTGATTGTGTCAATAAACACCTTCACTCTAAACGTCTGTGCCTGTGTACAATAGGAACCTCCTTGCTATTTAGGTGGCTGGGTGCTACATGGATGATTCTATCTATAGCCAGGTTATTTCCTTCCATCCTACAAGTTTTATAAATGCCTCCTTTCCTTTCCTAATGTCTAAAATCAATATTCAGTAAACCTGAACTATCTAAACTCTAGGTTTAGATAGCCCTTCCTTAATTATTCTTTTTTTCTAACAATATTCCAATGTTATAGTATGCTAAGAAGACTTTTTGGTGGCCTTATGAACGTTGGAATATCTTGACCATGAGGGAAGGAATCATCTAATAAAGAAAATGTAAGAGTTATATTTGCCCAAGGACAGAAAGTTCCTCTGTCTTCCAACAGTGAAATAAGAGATATTAGAACATAACAATTTGCTTTTCACTCTGGGTAATCATTGTGTGTGTGTGTGTGTGTGTGTGTGTGTGTGTGTGTGTAGGTCTGTAAGTAGCAGTATTATAGCTGTGAATGTTTGAGAATCTTTTGTTGATATGTTGAGTGGAAACTAGAGCAAATAGCCAAAAATGAACAACCTATCAAAAGTTTTCTTTTTTAATTTCTGGGGAGTCAGTTTAATTTGGTGAGGAGAAAGGAAGTTTGTGAGTCCTGGACCCTTGTACCATCTGTTAACTATGTAACTTTGAGAAAGTCACTTAAATTCTCTGGCCCTCAGCCTTCCCATCTGAAGAAGAAGAAATTAACCCCATTACTTCATATTGACCTGTGAGAATTAAAAAGTTCTGAAGGGAGTGTGTTACTCACACACTAGTTATACCATAAGTACCACAATTCTTCAAGATTACTCACTGTTTGAGGAAAGACACAAAATGTCCTCAAAGATTCAGCTTCGGCTTGTCTTTTCCCCTCGAGATCACAGCCATTGGGGCTCAGATCCACGTGCCTAGAAGGCCATAAGTATTACTTAAGCTGCAGGTTAAGAAGACCTCCAGCCAGCTCAGACCCCTCCCTGCCGTCAGGCCTCAGCACTCCCATTCTGGTGGCTATTTGTCCTCCTCTTTGCCCTCTCTGCTCCGTTGCAATCGTCCCGGATTTTCCCTCTATGCAACGGCTGTCCAGACCAGCTGCACCCACTACATCTTCAGCAGTGGACCGAGGAGGGTATTAATCATATTTTTGAGGAGGACACTCTGCTATTTATCTCCCTGACACCTCCAGTGCCGGGCCATCCGGGCCTGCCCACAGTCCATTGACTGGTGAGATTACACATTACCCTGCTCCATTGCCTTTCCCTGCCCTCTCCATTGACTAGCTGTTCAACAGTGGGGTTGTGTTTGTTCAGTCAGACATAGTTTATACCTTTTTTGTTCTTCCTGGAGAGTGCATGTTAATTTTTAGTGGAAGTGCAGAATTTTCAGTCGAATTTCAAGTTAAACAACACTCATTGAGATGAAAGATGCTAAAAATTCTTTTGTCACTCCTCCCCTACTGCCAGCAGCTACCATGGGAATTATGGGGACGTGTGGGTTTCCTTCAGCAGCTGCATTCACTTAATGTATGATCAGGTTTCCAAGCTCCCATGCTTTGTTATAAATTGTGTATAGATGTGCATTGATACATAGCCTCTACCTCAAAGTTTAGAAGTTGCCTGCAGAGAGGTAGCCCATCTTTCACTCACTTCCTTGTAATTCCTTTCACCCTTTATGTGTAATCTCTCATTACAAGTCCTTCTGGTTGGTTTGCCTTATGCATCTCATAGCTTAATTTGCCACTTATCTTCTCACTTTTTAACCCTCTTACTTTACTTCAAAGTGCAAAGGAAGCAGGAGAATAGCAGGGCTGCTTAATAGCTGCAATAATCCAAATATGTAAATAGCATTAATAATTAAATTAATTACTGATTAGCTAATCAGTAAGCTCAGTAATAAACTGGCTGCAGAGGGACAGAAGGCTGTGCCACTACACACCAAAGTGACTTGGTTCTTTGTTTTCAAAAGCATTGTTCTCTTAAACGAATTTCCATTTCCAACATTAATAATTGGCTCAAAGTCTGCCTGATTATGCTGAATATGCAAGTGAAAGAAAATAAAGAAAAGATTCAATCAAGAGTTCTCTGACGTGTTCATACATTCATTCAGCAAATATGATGTCCCTACTGTGTGCCAAGTACTGCTCCAACAGCTGAATTTGGGGGGGGGGGCAGTTTACACACACACACACACACACACACACACACACACACACACACAATTTTATTTACTTAGTTACTGTAGAACAGTGCTATGGCTTTCAATCTTAATATAAACCTCGAAATGAAAAACTACCAAACTGACTCGTCATTTCATTGTGTAGTTTCTAGGCTGAACATTAGGAGGTAGAAACTTTCATCATATGGTTAGTGCTTAGTAGCACTGAAAATAGTAAAGGACTAGTGGAAAGGGATTGGGAGTCTGATTTGATCATGCTGGAATCTTGACTGCTCATAATAGGTACGTGCTTTTGTTTCCCTGACCCCCACAAACCTCAGTTTTCACTTCTAAAATAGAGGGCTAATATCAACAAGTTAGTGGCTTGTAGCAAGAGTAAATTAAGTGCTTAAAGAGTTAAGCATGTAGAAAACATCCAATCCTTGTCAATTTGGTCATTATAACTTTTATTAGTGAGTGGAAGTAGACATAGCTACCCTCAAATAAACATTTGGTTAAACATATACTTTCAAACATGCCCATTTTACAGAAAACTTAGGAAAATATACCATGTCATGTAGAGGTACTAAGCAAATTTTACATTAGTCTCTGCTGTGCCTGTTGTCTCTGTACTGAAGCACCTTGGGGGTTCTGCTAGGTAGACTGACTCCTTGTCTGCCGCAGTCCCCTCTGGGCATCACTCATGGCTTCCTCCATCATTTCCTGATCAACACTTTTCAGTGCTTTCAGATTCCATAAGTGTGTTGAAATTGTTTTTCTTCTAATGACCCCGTCCAAACTTATATTTTATATGTAATTATATCTATATCATAACATAGATGTGCACACATACATATATATCATTATGTATATCATTATCTATCATTGAGATATTAGAAAGAAGAATCAGTTAGGACTTAATGCAAATTCTTGAATCAAAATCCACCCTTTTGAATCTGGATCTTCATATCTACGCTTTCCTTGATTTTCTACCTAATTATCAGCTAGAATTGCTCTGGTGTATGTGGTTCTCCAGGAAAAAAAAATAAAGTTTAGTGGGAGGTGATGTATTGGAGTCAGTTTGGCTCAGCATAAATCCTGGCTCCACTCCTTGCTGTGTGATTTTGATGACTTTTCTAAGCTTCGGTTTTCTTGTGTATAAATATATACATATATACAAATATCAGTTCTGCTTTTCATTGTTGTGAGGACTGAATGAAGTGACATATAAAAGTGCCCAGCAGGTAGTAGAGACTCATTAAAGTGCTACTTTCTCTTCCTTCCTTCCTTCTTTTCTTCCTTCCTTCCTTCCTCCCTCCCTTCTTTTCTTTTGCATTGGCCTTGTTGTTATTATTGAAAAGACTATGGGATTTGGAACAGGAAAAAATTTTGTTTAAATCTGAGACTCCCAATTACTTTGGACAAATTATTTGACATTCCTGATCTCAGTTTGCAGTAGAGATATTTGAAGAAACGGAGAATAACTAAAGCCTTCTATAAAGTCAGGAGCTGAAAAATATTTATCCTCTGGCCCAGTTTATTTCAACCCTACTCCTAATTTCCCTGATTTAGCAGGTAGTTCCAAAAGTATGAGTTCTTTAGGTGCTGTGAATTACCAACAGTATTCAAAAACTACCCATATTTAAGGAAGATGTTCCTCTCTAGTGTGTTTCTCAGTAGATTTCTCTTTTCTCAGGGCTTAATGATTAGGAGCTACAAACAGACTGGGGAAAATAACCCTTTAAGTTAAGGGTTTTAGGTTCTCAGTAGGAAACAAAAAGGGGAAAAAATAAAATTTTCATTGGCATGATGAAAAATTTGCCTGATTTAATTCAAAACTACTAACATCAAGCTCCCTTGGAGTGTATAGTATCTCTTAAATAAAGGGGATTTTCTTTTCATCTGTTTTCAAATTTGGAGATCAGAGATTGCCTGGCTCCAGTGAGTCAGTTGTAGATAAATGGCCTTAAAATGTTTCTACCACATGATTTGCTAATATCCTTTCTCTTGCAAGGCTTTCAGTTCTAGAATTATGCACTGTGATTGGAGGCCAATTGTTTGGGTATTCAATCTCTAGACTAGGTTAGTAGTACTATAGCAAAGCATTGATAACTTTCTCCTGGTTTGTTTGACAGTGTCTGTATCTATGATTAAAATCTCACTGCAGATCCAATGCTTCTGCTTGTCCAGGGCATTAAATTCAGGGTTTGCAAACAGGCAATAGAGAGAAAGATTAGAGCAAAGTTTTTTACTTAACCCACTTCAATTGGAACATTTTATGTAAGGTATTGGGGTAAACCGACCTTCTTAAGAATGACTGTGTCTTCCTAAGGAAGACTTAGCAAGTGTAAAGTTGTGAGGCTACACTCAGGGACTTGATTTCTAAAACAGCACCTGATATTTCATTTGAGAAAAGCATACATAAAACTTATGAACAGGACTGGCTACATAACTTGTGGGGCCAAGTGCAAAATGACAAGGCAGAGCCCCTGATTCAAAAAAATATTAAGAATTTCAGGATGGTGACAGCAGAACATTATGTCAAGTGTAGGCTCTTTATGAACAGGGGGCCCTGTGCTATCGCCCTGCTTCTAACGCATCTAAGATTTCATTAAATATAGCCATTTATCTTCAGTGTTTTCTGAAGACCCAACTAAGATTGACTATAAAACTGATTCATAAAAACAACTGGTAGAGAGATTTGCCTCTAGTTCACTTTTAAAATTTTAGAATCCACTAAATAAGTAGATCCTACCTTGCTGTTTGTTTGTGTACTCCCAGGCATTAGATAAATGTTTTAGTTGTATGTGGGCAATGCATGTGGCATTGTGCACTCTTTCTTTTACGAATAAACCTGTGCTTATTCTCCATTGTAGGTGTAACATCCCACATGGGACACTGCAATGTTACAGTATCATACAGTTGATGCCAGGAAGCATAGTGAAGGCACATCATTGAATAGTCATCTAGTCATCTGAACTGGGGCATTCAGTTAAAGGAAAGCAGGAAGAGCTCTACATGCACAGCATTGAATTAAAGCTGGACCATCTCAAAGGCAAGAACATCAGAGGCACAATTGCAAATGGTTTTCTCATATAGGGGCAAAAAGAGTATCTAGCACATAGGTTTTTGAACAGTTCCCAAGAGCTAATCCATGGAAAGAGTTTAACACAGGCAACCATATAATAAGGCCTCAGTGAACATCAGCTCTTAAAATTTTAAAACAGAATACTGAATATCTAGTTTCATTTACATTTCCATTAAAACTTCAGAGGAGAATGTTAAAATGGTCTTGTTTGGACCATTCTGTTCCACCTGAAAAGTCCTAGAAAAAAAAGTGATTATTTGCTTCTTTGGGAGTTTGGCCATTCCGAGGTCCCTGGAAGTTGAGATAATTTTCATAACCATGACTTTGGAGCAGAAAGGAGCAGTTTTTTAAAATAAACTTTTAAATTATAAAAGTTTCAGATTTACAGAAAAATTGTGAAAAGCATAAAGGGAGTGCTCACATACCACACACCAAGTTTACTATTAAAATCTTAAATTAGTATACCACATTGTCAAAACTAATGAATCAATACTGACAAATTATTACTAACTAAATAAATCACTTAACCAAATGAAGTCTACAATTTATCCAGATTTCCTTAGTTTTTAATCCACTGTGATTTTTAACTTTTCTCTTTTTGTATCACATTTTAGGATGTGATAGTAACAGCATTCCTGAGTATAAGACTCCTGCTCATCTGTAGGCAGGTAAATCTGGTTTGCCTAACATGGAATCTAGCATATAGAAGGCACTCAATAATTGTTTAATTGGTCCATGAGGGTGAAATGGCCTGGGAGTGGAGCACTTTGCAATTAATTTTTACATTCATTTGACATAGTTATAATACAGTTTGCCAGAAACTGGTCTAGGTATTTACATTTAATATTTATTTAATCCTCATAACAACCAGCATAGGTGAGAAGTATTATCGTTTTTATTTTACAGATGAGGAAAATAAGACACAGGGAGGTTACATAAGTCACCCAAATTGCAAAACTAATAAGTGTTCAGGATTTAAACCCAGGCAATCTGGCCTCAGAGTCCAAACTCTTAAACACTGCAGCATCTCACTGCTCTTGTTGAAGGCAGGAATACCTGGCCTGAATTGATCTCTTTTGGAAAGACTCCAAATTTTAAATCATTATTAAGAGAAGCCCCTCTACAGGAGTATGTTCTCTACTTCACAAAAGACATGAAAACAGAATTAACATCTGGAATTTTTTGTAAGTGCTAATACTCTCTCAACTGCTGAAAATCATATAGATAAAATATGTCTACACGAAGGATTTATCAAGGAGGTTTCCTGATTGAAGCCTAGGCTTCTATGTTCTTTTAAAAGATGCATTACTGTTGCCTCAGTGGATAAATCTGATTGGAATTTGACATACTTGGGATCAAGTAAGCCTTAAAAAATTAGGAAAGATTCATAAGAAAGAACAGTACTTAAGAAATATGATTTCAAGTCATATAAATCTATAGAAATTAAGCACTTTTCTAGTTCAAACCTTTACTTATAGGAATGCCATGTTAATTTTGTGAGGACACAGATAAATTTTTCATACTTTTTGAAATATGCTGTTCCTATATACATATTTGATACACCTTTGACCACAAATTTAAAATAATAATTTTTCAGCACAGCACATATACAAACATTAAACAGTAAGAGTTTTTTCTAGGCCTTCTTTCTTATAATTCAACAATTCTACAAATAATTAGAGTATGAAGCATATTTTAAGTACATGCCACACAACACACAAATACATGCACACACACACACACATCCATTAAATATATCATGTGTATATTTTTACATGGTAGCAACATTCATGCAGTGATAAGCCCCAAATTGCCTTGGCTCCAGGTGATACTGATATTTCCCTCCATGTTATTGACAGCTTCTGTATATATTAGCACATTTTGACATCCTCTTTCTTCAGCTTTATGAGTCAATCAAATTGTATAAAATCCTAATCAGAAATTACTCTTCCTTTTCAACCTTGTGAAGCTCAAATATAAGTATTGGTGCTTATCTATCCTATTTGAAGAATGGATTTTGTTTTCAAACATGGACTTGCAATTATCATTTAGTCACATGATACTTGCAAGTATAAATTTTGACCCTTGATGCTATCAAAAAATGTCTTAGTCTTCAGATTTATACACATGAATATGTGTATTATGTGTAGTATGAAATCTCATACAAATCTCTACCTTCCTTTTCATTTATTTATATATATATATTTTAAATTGTATTTATTAAAGTTGTACAACATAATGATTTGATATAAATATAGATAGTTAAATGATTGCTACAGTCAAGCTAATTAACATATCACTTCCTTACACAGTTACAATTTTTGTATGTGATGAATGCATTGATATCTACTCTCTTAGCATATTTCCGGTGTTCACTGAACATAATATTATTAAGTATAATCATCATGCCTGTATTCTAGATCTCTAGACATTCATCCTAGGTAACTGTAACTTTGTACCCTTTGACCAACACCTCCCCATTTCTCCTACCTGCCCCCCAGGTCATGGTAACAGCCATTCTACTCTCTGCTTCTATGAGTTGAGTTATTTTGTTTATTTGTTTTTAGATTCCATGCATAAGTGAGATCATATACTATTTGTCTTTCACTGAGTACAATGTCCTCATGCTTCATATACATTGTCACAAAAGGCAGAGCTTCCTTCTTTCTCAAGACTGGAAAATATTCCATTTCAAAAATATATAATAAAATATTTAATACAATGGAATTATAATGTAATATAGCTCTTCTTTAACCAAGCTATTTCTTTTATTCCATTTATCCATCAACAGACACCTGCTCTGTTTCCATATCTTGGCTATTGGGAATAATACTGCAATGAACATGGGAGTACAGATGTCTCTTTGGAATAATGCCTTCATTTTTGTAATATATACCCAGAAGTAGATTGCTGGATTATGTGGTAGTTCTATTTTTAATATTTTGAGAAACCTCTATACTGTTTTCCATAATGGCTGTACCAATTTCTGTACTTACCAACAGTGTATATGAGTTCCCTTTTCTCCACATCCTCGCCGACTCCAATTAACTTTGTCTTTTTGGTGATAGCCATTCTAACAGGTATGGGGTGATATATCATTGTGGTTTTTATTTGCATTTCCCTGATGATTAATGATGTTGAGCATCACGTACTTGTTGGCCACTTGCATGTCTTCTTTGGAGAAATGTCTATTCAGATCTTTTACTCATTTTTAAATTGTTGTTTTATTGTTATTTAACTATTTGAGTTCCATATATATTTTGGATATTAACCCCTTATCATATATAAGGTTGGCAAGTATTTTCTCCTATTTCATAGGTTGTCTATTCACTCTGCTGGAGTTTCCCTTACTGTGCAGAAGTCTTTTGGTATTATGCAATCTTATTTGTTTATTTTTTCTTTTATTGCTGAGCTTTTGGGATTATATCCAAAATTCTTTGCTAGAGCAATGTCAAACATTTTTTTTCTGTTTTCTTCTAATGGTTTTTAGTTTCAGAACTTACATTAGGTTTTTATTCCATTTTGAGTTGATTTTCTATATGGAGTGAGATGAAGGTACTATTTCATTAAAATAGAGGTTAGAAAACCAAAAGAAATGATTAATGAAACTAAGAGTTTTTTTTCTTTTTTTGAAAAGGTAAAAGTAAAGTAAAATTGACAAATTTTTAGCTAGACTAAGAAAAAAAGAGAAAAATACTTAAATAAAATTATAATAAAAGGAGATATTATGACTGATACCACAGAAATACAAATATAAGAGACTACTATTAGCAATTATATGCCAACAATTTGGACAATCTAGAGAAAAGGATGAATTTTTTTGAAACATACAATCGATCAAGACTGAATCATAAAGAAATAAAAAATTTGAACAGACCAATAACTAGTAAGGAGATTCAATCAGTAATCAAAAACCTCCCAATGAGGCTCCCAAAGTCAAAGCCTGATGTTTTCACTGGTGATTTCAATCAAACATTCAAAGAAGAATTAACAAAAATCCTTCTCAAACTCTTCCAAAAATTTGAAGAGGAGGAAACACTTACAAACTGACTTTATGAGGCCAGCATTATCTTCATACCAAAACCAGATAAGGACACTACAAGAAAAGAAAATTTGAGAACAATAGTCCTGATTAACCTAGATGCAAAAATCCTTAACAAAATACTAGCAAACCAAATTCAAAACACTTTAAAAGCATCATACACCATGACCAAGTGGGATTTATCCCTGAGATGCAAGGATGTTTCAATATATACAAATCAATATATATGATACAGTACATTAAAAAAATGAAGGATAAAAATTGTGTGATCGTCTTAGTAGTTAGAGAAAAAGCATTTGACAAAATTCAATATCCTTTCATGATAAAAACTCTCAATAAATTAGGTGTAGAAGGAATATACCTCAACATATTAAAGGCCATGTATGACAAACCCCCAGCTAAAATCATACTCAACGGTAAAAAACTAAAATATTTTTCTCTAAGATCAGAAACAAAACAATGATGCTCACTGTCCCTACTTTTACTCAGTGTAGTACCTGAAGTCCTAGCCAGAGCAATTAGACAAGAAAAAATAAAAGGCATCCAGATCAAAAGGAAAAAGTAAAATTTTCTCTGTTTAGAGATAACATGATTTTATATACAGGGCACTCTAAAGACTCCACCGAAAAACTGTTAGAACTAATAAGCTAGTTTAGCAAATTTGCAGGATACAAAACAATATACAAAAAGCAGTTGCATATTTATACACTAAAAATGAAGTTTCCAAAAAAGCAATTAAGAAAACAATCCAATTTAAAGTAACATCAAAAAGAATAAGATAATTAGAAATAAATTTATGCAAAGACATGAAAGATCTGTACACTGAAAGCTATACAATATTGATGAAAGAAATTGAAGAAGACACTAGTAAGTAGAAAGATATCCCATCCTCATGGATTGAAAGAATTAATATTTTTTTTTAATGTGCACATTACACTAAACAATTTAAAGATTCCAAGCAATCCCTATCAAAATTCCAATGATATTTTTCACAGAAATAGAAAAAAAATCCAAAAATTCATGTGGAACCACAAAAGACTGTGAGTAGTCCAAGAGATCTTGACCGCCCCCCCAAAAAAAATTTGGACACTTCACACCACTAATTTTAGTAGATTTCAAAATATACTAAAAAACTACCATAATCAAAAGAGCATGGTACTGGCATAAAAACAGACATGTAGACCAATGGAGCAGAATAGATAGACCAAAAATAAGTCCATGCATTTATGATCAATTAGACCTTTGACCAAAGTGCCAAGAACATACAATGGGGAAAGGAGAGTATCTTCAATAAATGCTTTTGGGAAAATTTGTTTTCCATTTCCAAACTTCTCTCATATGGGGGTACAAAAACGAGACAAGAAATACCAGTGTTCACCTGCCATCTCATATTTTTTTCTCAAATATTATCCTAACTTACTCAGCGGGAAAAACAAAGACAAATAAGTGAATGAGTCACCTTGCTTTAGTGAAATTTAGACCCCCAATTAGGTACTAATAGCCTGCAATTGCAGGGTCCAAAGGTAATGTTTTCTGGTTTCTTTCTGCATAACACACGGTATGTTTTCTTTATCTTGGTCAGTATTTAATGTTGTCTTTTGATTATTTTAGCATTAATGTTTTGCAAATGTAAGCTACCATTTGGAGCATCAACTATAAAAACAATACATCTGGAGCAGGAATACTTGGCAACTGACAACAAATAATGTATGACTTAGTATAGACCATAACAGCAGATGAAATGGTGCTTTCTCATCATGTCTGATCTAGTAAAGACTCATACTTTGATAAAAATTGTTCCAACATGATAAACTTTCTTTGATATTATTTTATTTTATTATTTTTTTAATTTTTCTATTGAGGAATACATGTCATATAACATTATATTAGTTTTAGTTACAGAGCATAATTATTTGATATTTGTATATATTGTGATAGGATCACCACAAAACTAGTTAACATGCATCACCTTACATAGTTACAATTTTTTTTTTCTTGTGATGAGGACTTTTAAGACATGACAGGCCTAGACAGACCTGGGTCAAATCTTGACTTTGCAATTAGCCATGTGCTCCCAGGAAAATTGTTCAACCTCTTCAAGTTTTACTTTTCTCATCTATAGAATGTTGTAAGAGTATTTAGATAAGCACTAAGTAAAGTAACTAAGGGGATGTGAGCACTCAACAATTAATGGTAAGTTAACTATAAATTATCATTGCAATGGCAGCCCTGTCAGGTAATCATAAGTTTACCAGGGTATGTTCTGCACAATGCTCCTGATACAATGTGTAAAGGAATCATTGACTCTGATCATTAGGGGAAAAGCTAGGGCAGCCTCCTGATGATTTCCAATGCCATATAGTCTATATTATAGAAAGTCACTTAAAAATTTTGGAGTCCTTCCAAATGTATAGTTTATTGGTACATAATGATACCAATATTTCAACTAATTACTCTGATTATATAGTTTAGCATATTTAAGTAGAGTGTGTATACAGTCACACATTTCCTACATACCAGTGAATGTATGCATACATATATAAAGTGTGTATACATATACATGTAATACAGTATGTTACTGTGTTCTCAAATCCCACAATCATTCAATGTCTTGCCAAATAGCATTACAGGCAATGAGCCAGATCGTTTCACTTCCCCACTGAAGTCACTTGGAACATATCTGAACGTGGCAAAATACATTTGCCAAGTTATGTGCATAAAAGCATCCTTTTATCTTTCAGAGTCATAAATATGTAATAAATTGCATGATTGCCCTACTGATCTGTCCAACATAAATCTCACCTTCCCTTTTTTATGGGTTCATCAAAATAAGATATGAACAAGGTACAAAAGAGTTAAAGAAGCTATTTATTTTAATGTTTCCTTGGAGAGCATGCTTGTTATTGTGAGTACGGATTATATATATAATATTTCATGAATGATGCTGAAGCATTAAAAATCACCTCTGCTCTTGAAGTTAACACAAAACTCTGGCTTTCTGCCAATACTCCCCTCGTACCGTTATGGCCTACTACAAGATGCAGTGTCATTTTTCCAGGATAACACTGGAGAGCTTCTCAAAATTCTAAAAGTCATAGTCTAGATTCTTAATATAATCGAACTTTTAATGTCCAGATAATTGCACCCTAAGCAGCTATTTGGTTTGAGCTTAAGAGTGATAACCAAAATTAGGAATTATTCAAATTTTAGCAGATGTCAAAATATGGTTTATGGAAAGAAAAATGAGAGTAGGGTAACAGGAAGGGATCATGTGGGCAAGACATTTTGTTGTTGCCGTTTAATATTTAAAAGTGCATATCACTGGCTTCTATGCCCACTTGTGGTTTATTGAATAGTTTTGTTTTTTTACATCAAGCTGCAAATATTGGTTACATAAGGTGATGAGATCTTTAAATCGACTATTGTAAAATATTGTAGAAAAGCAGAAAAATTATGCAAGCAATAAACTGGGTGAGTGATGGAGTAGGTAGTAAAATCTACATTTTTTTTCACAAGGGAAAAATAAGATTAAACTAAGTGTTTCAGTGTTAAAAAGATGTAAGTTTTACCTTATAGCAGACCAAAATAATGATCTGAGCTTATTCTGATATATTTAGGGAAGTGCAAAAGGATGATTTATGTCGATGGACACATTTTCACAGGTGTGATTTGTATACTTTCTTCATGGTAGCATAAAAAGGACTGGATGTTGGTGAATAATTAATAATAAAAGAGATAATTTTCTCCAATGTACACAACTATTGTAACAGGGAAGGAAGGAAAGACTCTAAAATTATACAATAGATTTCAATAATGTGGAAATACACCACAAGGTTTCAATCTCACTGTCAGTTATGCAATAAGAATTTGGTTTAAAAATTTAGCAAACTGAACTCAGGAACACCTAAAACTATTGTATGCCATTGTTATATGATATTTATATCATATTAATAAAATAAAGGATGAACAACATATTCTTTTTGTAGATGTAGAAAAAAGCATTTGACAAAATGCAACACATATTCATAATAATAAGTCTCAGGAAATTAAAAATATTCTCAACTTGATAAAAAGAGTCTATGAAAAACCTACAATTTATATCAAATTTAAGAGTGAAAGATTGAATGTTTTCCCCCTAAAATTTGGAACAAAGCAAGGATGTCTACTCTCACACTTTTATTCAACATTGTAATGGAGGTTCTACCTCAAATAAAATTATTGAAAGGAATCCAGACAGGTAAGGAAGAGTAAAACGGTCTTTATTTACAAATAACATTATTTTATATTTAGAAAATCCTAAGGAATGCATGATTAAATTAGTAGAGCTACTAAACAAATTTAACAAGGTCAAAAGACTAAAAAATATATATTGGTAGACAAAAAACAATTGTACTTTTATATATTAGCAATAAACAATTTGAAGTTGGAATGACTGAATAATTCCATTACAAAAGCACCAAAAAATTAAAAGACTTAGGATAAATTTAACAAAATAATGCAACGTTGCTTAGAGAAATTAGAGAGGATCAAGATAAAATGGAGAGCCATCCTATGTTCATAGATGCGAAGAGTAAGTATTGGTTGGATGGCAATTCTTTCCAAATTGTTCTATAAATGCAGTACAGTCCCCAAAACAATACTAGAAAACAATTTTGGCAGAAATTAATAAGCTGATCCTAGCATTTATGTGGAAGTGGAAACAACTCTAGAGTCTAAAAATTTTTGAAAGAGAAGAAAATATGGAAGGGCTTATGTTACATGATTTGAAAACCTACCCTGAAGCTACAGTAAGCAGAGTGAAGTTTTGGCATAAAAATGGTGATATAACCAAATGGAAAACAATTGAGAGACTGCAAATTATCATTTATGTTTACAGTCAATAAATTTTGGAAAAGGTGCCCTGAAAATTAAATGATGAAAGGATACTCTTTTCATTAAATATTGCAGGAACATGAATATCCATATGCACACACACAAAAAAAATCAGCTTAAATCTTTACCTCATACCATACACAAGTGTTAATTAACAATGAACCATAGACATAAAGTTAAACCTATACAATATCTAAAAGCAAACATAAAAGAACATCAGTGTGATCTTGCGTTCTTAGCCAAACAACATCAAAAGCACAAATCATAAAAATAAGAAACTAGACATCATTAAAATTAAACATTTTGTGCTTTGAAAACACCATTAAGAAAATGAAAAGGCAAGTCACAGACTAGGAGAAAATGTTTGCAAATCATGTATCTGACAAAAGACTTGTGTCTCTATGTCTAAAATCCTTAAAACAATAATATGAAAGCATCCCAATTTTTAAAATGGACAAATATTTAAACATTTTACCATATCTACAAAACATGTAGAAAGATACTCAATCCCATAATTATTAGTGAAATGCAAGTTAAAACCACAGTTTCCTATCCCTATTCATTCACTGAAATACTATAATCCAAAAGAGTGGAAATAGAAAGGTGGCAAGGTTGCAGAGAAACTGCAACCCTCATAAATTACTGGTGGGAATACTATATTGTGAAGCCACTTTGGGAAACAATTTGGAAGTTTCTTTAAAAATGAAACATAAGCTTTTTATATGACCCAACACTTCCATTTCTATGAATTTACACAAAGAAAATGAAAACATATGTTCATTAAAGACTTGTATATGTATGCTCATAGCAGTATTATTCATAACAAAAAAATGAAAATAGTTCTAAAGTACTTCAAATAATGAATGGATGAAAAAATGTATGTATGCAATGAAATTACTCTATAGAAAAACAATCCTGAAACATGCTGCAACATGAGTGAACCTCAAAAACATTACACTAAGTGAAAGAAACTAGACAAAAATGTCTACATGTGGTATGATCCCATTTATATTAAGTGTTCAGAAAAGACAAGTTTATGGAGATGTAGAAAAATAATTGATTTACTAGGCTTGAGTTTTGAAGGAGGAAATGACTTCACATGGGACTCTCAGAATTTATAGGATTATGAAAATGTCCTAAAAATAGATTGCTAGAGAAAATACTCTGATATGATTTAATTATTTTAATTTGTAAAGGATCATTTGATTGCTCAGGGAATGTTCCATGTTTACTTGAAAAGACTATGTGTTCCACTGTTCTTTGGTGGAGAGTCTATTAATGTCAGATCCAGTTCATTGATTATGGTGTTTAGTCCTTCAATATTTCTGCTTATTTTCTGTCTACTAGCTCTATCTGCTACTGAGAGATGAATTTTGAGGGTGCCAACTATACTTGTATAGTAGTCTATTTCTCCTTTAGTTCTATCAGATTTTGCTTTATGTATTTAAAGCTGTAGAGATAGATACATAGACATTAAGGATGCTATATCTTCTTTAATTAACCCTCTTATTAATAGGTAATATCCTGGTAATTATTTTCACTACAAAGTCTATTTTACCTGATACTAATAAAACTGTTCCAACTTTTTTTGATTATGTTGAGAAGGTACATATGTTTCTATTCTTTTGTTAATACTTTTTTTTATTGGCCTATAGTTGCTTTACACTGCTGTGTCAGTTTCTCCTGTACAGCAAAGTGAATCAGCCATATGTATGCATATATTTCCTCTTTTTTGGATTTTCTTCCCATTTAGGTCATCACAGAACACTGAGTAGAGTTCCCTGTGTTATACAGTAGGTACTCATTAGTTATCTATTTTATACATCATAGTGTGTATATGTCAATCTCAATCTCCCAATTCATGCCACCCCTCCTTCCCGCCTTGGTATCCATACATTTGTTCTCTACATCTGTGTCTCTATTTCTGCTTTGTAAATAAGATCATCTATACCATTTTTCTAGATTCCACATATATGCATTAATATACAATATTTGTTTTTCTCTTTCTGACTTACTTCACTCTGTATGACAGTCTCTAGGTCCATCCATGTCTTTACAAATGACACAATTTAGTTCATTTTTAATGGCTGAGTAATATGCCATTGTATATGTACCACATCTTCTTTATCCATTCTTTTGTTGATGGACATTTAGGTTGCTTCTGTGTACTGGTTATTGTAAATAGTGCTGCAATTAACATTGGGGTGCACGTATCTTTTTGAATTATGGTTTCTCTGGGTATATGCCCAGGAATATCCTTTTACTTTTAATCTACCTGTTTAATTATATTGGAATTAAGTTCCTTGTAGAAAGCACAGTAGGTTCACATTATTTTCCCCATTTTAACAATATTTGTGTTTTAAGTGGTGTGTTTAAACCATTTGCATTAAAAGTAGTTATTGGTGTGTTTGGATTTAGACCCATTTTCTCATCTATTTTATTGCCTCCACTTTTGGTTACCACATCCCTTTTCCTGCCTGTCTTAGTGGAGCTGCAGTAACAAAATACCACAAATTGGGTGGTATGTTTATTTCTTGCAATTTCGGAGGCTGGAAGACCAAGATCAGAGGGCTGGCCGGATCAGGATCTGATGACAGCCCTTTAAGGGATGAGAGTGCTCTCTGTGGTCCCTTTTATAAAAGCACTAGTTCCACTCCTGAGGTTTCTACTCTCATAAGCTAATCACCTTCAAAATCTCCATCTCCTTATGCCATCACTTTAGGCATTAGGTTTTCAACATATGTATTTGAGGGGGTCACAAACATTCAAACCATAGTGCTTCCCTTTTTTGAAGGGGGGGTTATTTGAACAATTTTTAGTATTTAACTCTATTTTATCTATTTTGATTATTACTTTGCATAGATTTTATTAGTTGGCCTATTGATCGCAATTTGTTTACTTTTCACAGTCTGCTTAGTATATAGAAAATTTACCATAACTGAAGTTTTTTGCCCTCTCTTTTTATGTTTTGGGATGATAGAACTATTCCAATTCCTGATTGCTGTGATGGTTACACAACTCTATACACATATTGAAATAGATGAAAATGTACATCAAAATTAATCAGTTTTACTGTATGATAATTAAAAAGAAATAATGTCACTGAACAAATGAGTTTTAAAAAGATATAAAGATGGTTGAACAACTCTAAAATCAATGAATTGTACACTTACAGTGGGTTAAGTTTATGGTACGTTATACCTCAATAAAGTATTAAAAAGGTTTGCCATTCAGAGCTATGGACCCTTGAGTTATGCCTCCTGTACTATTCAGTTAATGGAGTAGGTCTACTGCATAGACATTTGCAGCAAAATGGATCAAAAATGGATCACTGGAGTGAAAATGTAAAAACATAAAAGCACTAGAAGAAATATGGAAAAATTCTTTCACAAATATTTCTAACTGGGTAGGCATCATAATCCAGAATAAATTATAAATGGCTCAACATTTAAATGTAAAAAAATGAAACTATAAAGTACCCTAAGTAAACATGAAAAATTTGCATTACATCTCTAGAGTGTGGAATGACTTTCTTAAAAATGATTCAAAAGCCAGAAAATAAAATATCAATAAATTTGACTATGTAGAAACTTAAAATCTTCCACATATGAGTGGTTTTATCTTATATAGTAGACCAAAAGACTACTCCCTCTAATATATAAATAGTTTATAGATACTGATAAAAGATCCACAATCCAATAGAAAATGATTAAAATATTAAAAAAATAAATAAATGTAAAGAAAGATACACAACTGGGTCAACCTTGTCATTATGAGGGAAATACTGGCTGCTACTAGGAGCCTGGGCAACTCTGTAGCTCCAAGTAGCAGGAGCTAGTGGAGAATTTCTCTAGGGCTACACTGCCAGAATGAATCCCTTTCAATGCACTTCAATTAAGCTTTAAAAGTAATAAAAAGGGAAGGAAAGAACGAAGAGCATCAAGGAAATGATAAAGGTGATTTATGACTTCACTACAGCACGGCGTAAATTTGTCTCTGATGTAAAAAAAAAAAAAAAGAAAAAGAAAAGAAAAAGAAAAAAAAGTAACAAACTCTCTGAAAAGCAGTTTGATATTACCGGGCAAACTTATTTCAGGGAATCCATCCTAAAGAATAATAGTCAGCTTTATTTAGCAAGATAACTATGACATCAATGTTTATTAACAGTGAGCCAGTTTGCATTTGGCTTAGGTACAGTGCTACTCCTTGGCCAAGGGAATAAGTAAGAGTCCCACAAAACTGGAATGCAAGGGAAAGACATCTATTTATTTAACAAATAATCTATAGTGTTTATTATGTGCCATACACTGTTTTAATTGCTTTTGTAATTGGAGTAACTGAACAATTAATCCACATAACATCCTTATAATGTTGGAACTATTATTATACCCGATTTACAGATGATTAGCTGTAAGCACAGAGATGTTAAAGTAACTTGTCTAGGGTCACACAGGTAATAAATAGCAGATTCAAGATTCAAACAAACCACTGTGACTCCAAAGCCTGTGCATTACATAGTTCTCCCAAAGAGAATCAAGGTGCTATTTCCAGAAGAAGGGGAATGGTTTGTGTACAGGCAAAAACATAGCATCTACCACAGTCAGCAGTATTTACTGCCTAGAGTGGTTCCCCTATCAAATGTTCCCATAAGTACTAGAGGCTATGATGCTCACATGACTTGAAGCACTGCATTCTAGCTGCCTTGACTATATCTGTCTACTCTGAAGGACCCTATGTGATGTGGCCTCCACAGCACAATGCTCCCAGCACTTACTGAAAAATAAGCAGTGTTGTATGGTATTGAAGAGAATTAGGAGGAAAGGTTCTTCCTTGAGTTTCACCTTGAAGTTTATATAGACAGGGTCTTTGAAGGGAAACGGAAACCTGTGAATAAATGTGGTTCAAACAATATGCAGGGTTTCAACGTTGGGTTCCATTAATTTCTATTCCATTATAATAACAAATTGGTCTGAACAAAGCTAAGAATTTATCACACAGTATGATATAATAGCAGAAGAGACTAAGGAATCTTAATGCACTGGATGTACTTGTTTAAAAGTCAAAATAGTAAAAAAAAAATGTGATAAGTATTTGATATACATTAATAAATCCTTGAAATTTATTTATTCAATAGATATCTGTGAGGACTTAGAATGAACTAGCTTCCAGGCTAGGCTCTGGGCACCATTCTAAGCCATATTACTTTCTAAAATTTGATTACTGAAGAAAAGTAGTTACTTGTGATAACTGTTGATTTGGCCACTTTAGTCAAATAGTTCACAATATACTTTGTAGAGAAATGTAATAAATCTGTTGCTTGACTTAAACAGGAGTCAGTTGATTTAAAAATGTTCAAATTGGGGCTTCCCTGGTGGCGCAGTGGTTGAGGGTCCGCCTGCCAATGCAGGGGACACGGATTCGTGCCCCGGTCCGGGAAGATCCCACATGCTGCGGAGCGGCTCGGCTCGTGAGCCATGGCCGCTGAGGCTGCGCGTCCGGAGCCTGTGCTCCGCAACGAGAGAGGCCACGACAGTGAGAGGCCCGCGTACCGCAAAAAAAAAAAAAAAAAAAAAAAAAATGTTCAAACTAGTGGCCCAGACATACCATTTACTTGTAGATGCTCAGAGTGGTAAAGCTGCCTCTGGTGCCACAGCATGCCTCTGGCTGTTATTACACAAGTGCAGTTAGTAAATAGAAATTACCAGATTTGATTAATGTTGGTCAACAATCAGTACAATTCTAATATCAAAACAAACATTTTGTTTGTTTCAGCTCTCAGTGAAGGAATTATTTTTATTTTTTTCTTATTTTGGGAATATACAAGATAAGTAAATTTTAAACCAAGTTTAAGAAATTGTGTAAACTTTAGAATTTTGATAAAGGCTTAAAGAAGAGAGCAAAAAACTGTTATCATTCTACATAAAATTCACACTCACAATTATTTAAGTGTATAACTGATTATTATTCTTTGAGTAGATTCTCTGAAATGAGATTGCCAGAAAAAAAAGATATACAATTTTTAAAGATCTTGTAGACAGTGTCAAACTGCTTTTCAAAATGTTTCTGCTACTTTTAAAGTTTAACTGAAGTGAAAGGAAATGCCAGATTTATGGCATTGTTCTGACTCTCATTGTCTCTTGCCTTTTAGGCCATTACTATGCTTCGTTCAATAGGAAAAAAATGAAGCTTCTCTCTTAATTTGCATGTTTTCTAAAAGTATTTGTGGCATCCCCAACATTAAAAATGTTGACAAAGATGCTCATATCATAAAAAACGACATCAACATGTGAAATTAGGAAGCAGAGACCAGGAATGAGAGTTTCTCAAAAACAGAAAACATGGATTTTAAATAATGGGGTAGATATTATTATCTTAAGCATAAGGAGTTTTGCATGCATTCAGCAGAAACTTAAGATACCAAACAAAATCATTAACAAAAAGACTTGTTTGTGTTATTTTTTTTTAATTTTGAATTTCAAGTATTTGCAAAATGAACTTTTATCCCTGAATATGTTACTGAAATACATATTCTCAGGATACACCTGCCTAAATGCCCTGCAAAATAATTTAATTGTATACTGTATTGTGCCTTTACTTACACTGAGAGCCTTACATTTTTAACTGGAAGAATTAATAAAGAAAAAAATGTGCCTTTCCAATTCACTTATTGTATTAGTTTCCTATTGCTGTTGTGACAAAGTATCATAAACAGGGCTTAAAGCAACACATGGATCTTATCTTAAACTTCTGGAGGTCAGAAGCCCAAAATTGGTTTTACTAGGTAAAAATTAAGGTGATGGGTAGGTTGTGTTTCTTCTGGAGGCTCAAGGGGAGAATTCATTCCCTTGCCTCTTCTAGCTTCCTGTTGTTCCTTGGCTTGTGACCACTCCCTCCATCTCCAAAGGCAGCAGCTTCTTCACATCTCTCTCTGACTCTGCTTCCATTGTCACACCTTCCCTGACTCTTCCAAGGACCCCCGTGATTACATTGGGTCCACCCAGACAATCCAGGACAATTGTCCCATCTCAATGTGCTTAATCATATTTGCAAAGTCCCTTCTGCCCTGGATGGTAACATATTCATAGGTGGCATGAATTAGAATCTGGACATCTTTGGGGGCCACTCTTCTGCTTGCATCACCTATATTCCACAAAAATATAAGATTTTGTGACAAATTGAATTTAAGGTGTCATAAATGCCAGTGTGTTCACTTTGTAAACATTCGTTGAATTCTGTTATATTTTGCAATATAATCAAAATATACTATATGTTTTGTGACGAACTACAGGAGGATAGTATTTCTTTTCCTTAGTCACTTCCTACTCTCATTTTTCTCATTTCAGACTAAGGTTAGTGCTTTAACAAAAACATACTTATTAGCTGATGAGAATAATGAAATCAGGCTATTTTGTATATTAATAACTGCATTAAGCTCAATACACATTGAAGAAATTAGATGGCTAGGATTTGCTATGTACAAGAAAAGATACATTTTAATTATCTCATTTTCTCTCCTTACTATGTGACTTTAATAATAAAAGCAAGTTGTAATGGAAAGAGCTAAGAGCTTTAGAATCAGACCAGTCAGAGTTCTAATTCCAGCTTTTCTACCTATCAGATATTTGCATTTTTAAAAAATGTTTAATGTTTCTGAGCTTTTGTAATACACTGGGATATTGTAAAAATTAGGTAAAATTGGAAAAATTAGGTAACATAATGTATAAAAATGATTTGACATGTAATATGTCTGCAAAACTGTTAGCTTTATTTTCCCTACTATCTTTGCTTTTAAAATTATATATTCCATCTACCTATATAGATATTCCTTTATACTAATGGCTAAAAGATTTGAAAATATTTTATTCTATTGACTGAAAAAAGATAGACAACTTGTTTCCCCCTTTACTGAAATCTGCTTTTCCTGCATTTGGAAAAATAAATGTGGCATTGCATTTATTTGCAGGCAGGTAAAATACATCATTTGAATGTTAATATATGCCCATCTATATCCTATTTGTCCCCAGGTACTTCTGAGGTAGAGTGATTAGTTTCAGATTATATTCTGAATAAGTGATGGAATTTATAGACTCTCATTCATAGGTGTTCAGCAATGAAGAGCTTATTGGGCAAACAGAGCAAGAGATCATTAATAGAGGATGGACATTCTGCATAGAATTTTGTACTCTATGTACATCTGCAACAGATGACCCTACTTTTGAATGCCACTAGAACTTCCCAAAGCAAGAAAAGCTACTTGCTATAGGAAATCTTCCTGGGAAAGAAGAACTGAAACTTCAAGTCAGTTTCCCTGCACTTCTCCCTTGTACATCTTCAGCAAGTTCAAATCTTGCTGAAAATGTTCTTCCAAAAGAATTTTCAGGGCACGTTTATCATATAAACTGAACTATTACATACTTATTAAATGTTTAAAGTATGTGTTAGCATTTTATTTTCTTTATTTTTATAATACAAAATGGGTTTCCAGGAATATAACCCTTACTCATAACACTGCATCTTTTGTATATTTGATTTATGTCACTAAATATATAACTATCATTCAGGTGGCAAGTATATACAAAGCTATGAATCACCTAAACTTTAGGAATTCATATGATATAGAATTCATTACAGTTTGTGGATTGGAATAGGCAACAAGATAGTTAAATAGAAATTAAACTAATTATATAATTGCAGATTCTGAAATTTTTGAAAAAGCTGTGAAGTAACCTCATTTTAAACATGGAAAGCAGGTATGTTATAAAATGGAACGACCAATTAAAAACTGACCCGAACTGCAAAGCAATACATTGAATCACATTTTAGCTTTTCCAGAATTCCATTTTGAGTTTTTGGCAGATGACTGAATGAATATTTTATTTCCTCATTTAAATGAACCATAATTAGGAATCAATTGTCTATATTCCCAATGATTCAGTTTATTTCATCTGTATTTTAAATTTTGTTAAAAGAATAAAAAGAAATAGAAATCAATGACAAAGAAGGGAAATCACACTCTTAATACCATCAGCCATTCTTAAAATCAAGGGATAACCTGGGGTGCCAAGCAGACTACAGAGCCTTAGAGATTCTGCTGAGAGTAAAGGATGATTGAAGATTTGCCCCCAATTCCTCATTTTTGAGGTTTGCCATCCAAATCTTGTTATATAAGTTTAAATTACGTTCATTGCAAGTTACTCTGGTGGTTTGTTTTCAAGAGATTTGTAAGAAAAGTATTGCACAGAATTATAGGAAAAGTTGAACAACCCAACTCCAGTACATTGAAGATCCAGAGTAAATCCAAGAGTCTCAGTGGTAGGTCTTCATGGGTGTTTCTTCTGTCTGCCAGAGACATCTGGCTGATTCTCAGATCCCTGACGCTGCTAGGTTCTGATTGGCTCAGATTAAGCTATGTATCTTGGTGTCTAACCTGGGGCCGATTTGCCTGGAGTTAAGGTCTTGCAACAGCAAATTGCTTCTAAAAGCCCACTTTGCTGGTGGAGCTAGAGATATCAGAGAAATTATGTTGGAAAGCCAACCCACTAGGTGTCTTCTAAATTGGTATTATTTGGAGTAGAGGTAATAGGACATTTTTCATATATCCTAAATATTTTCGTAGCCAAGAACTTACTACTGTATTTTCCATATTTTGAGGTACCAAGAGGATTATTTTCCCCAGGTTTTAATAAATTGGTGGCTGATTATGATATTTGCAATGGTAATAACTGATAGTTAATGTTCCAGATGATAACAGAGAAAAATTAACCTGCCTCTAACAAACAGAAAGAGAAATAGGAAAAAAAAGAAAGAAAGAACAAAAGATAAAGTTTTTCTAAAAAAAATTGGGGGATGATTTTAAATATTGAGAATTCAAAGACTGACCTGGAAGATTATTGCATTCATTCCAACTAAACTTATTTGTAGGCTGGGCTGGAATTGCAAAAATTAGGGATACTTAACAGTAGTTGTCTTTCTGTTGCATGCTAAGGATTCTCCTTAAATGTCAAGAAGGGGGACTTCCCTGGTGGCACAGTGGTTGAGAGTCCGCCTGCCGATGCAGGGTACACGGGTTCGTGCCCCGGTCTGGGAAGATCCCACATGCTGCGGAGCGGCTGGGCCCATGAGCCATGGCCGCTGAGCCTGCGCATCCGGAGCCTGTGCTCCGCAACGGGAGAGGCCACAAAATCAAAAAGGACTTGAATATGCACATTTGATGTAAGGAAATTAAGTGCATCATTCCAGCAACTTGTCTTAAGCCAAGGTCATTAATGAGTCTCATGCCAAGGACTACATCTTAGCATCTTTATGTGTCATTATATTAGAACTTCCTAATCTTTACTAGAAGCAACAAAGGCTGGAAATGCTCTGTTAAGGGAAATATGTTTAAAACTTTACAAAACTTCCATGTCAAATCCTTTCAGTTTCTTCTTTCACAATGTGAAAATGTCTTTATTGGAACAGAGCCTTCCAAAGTTACAGGATTGTCTTTGGTGCTCCATGGAACCCATCAGCAAGGCTGTCATTGAGAGAGACAATGCCGTCAGTACAAGCACTGGGAGAATCCAAAAGCCCAATAGTGGAGCATTCATCACCATGATTCCACCTGACACTTGACTAAAAGCATTTTGCACTAATTTGCTTTGTGCCTGTCCAGACAGTCTAAAAATAAAGGATGAGAGGGAAATAGTTGTCTATTAAACAGAATAAACAGCCTCTGGAAAATGAATACATTTCACACATTGTGGCTTTTGGAGGGTTGGGGGTGAGGCTAAGGGGAAGGGAAACAGAGGACGAGTGAAAGATTAGCCTTCTCTCCAGCAGTGGGGAAGGCCTGTTTCAGGTCACAGGGGTCTGCATAGCCCATACCAACCCCACCTGGAGATTCACAGCCATGGTGCAGAAGCAGGCTGCAGCCAGTGCTTACTTCTAGATGTGCAACTTTTATTTTGAAAGGGTTTAAAACCTACCTGGCAATGACTTCCAAATCTCTGATGAAATAGGTTTGTGTCTCTTTCCCTGGATTATATTTTTAAACTTAACCTCTACATACATATAACTGCTCTAGGGTAGTTTTAAGCCTCTGCTAGTGGTTCAATTTAAAACAAAAAAAGCCTTGAGCTTGTTGTCACAGTTGTCTGACTTTGCTGAGAGCATGCAAGAAAGATTAGGGTAAAGGCAAAGGGAGCAAAAGAACTCACTCTGGGCCCTGTAATTGGCTTCTGTTTTGAACTGTGGAGAGGAGGGAAGAAAGCAAAGGAGTGAGAAGATGGTCTAACAAGAAACACATGGTCTTTTGAAAGTAAACACAGATGGGATCCAAACAGTGTTCTACTCATTGTCCTAGCCT
Organism: Aethalodelphis obliquidens; assembly: GCF_003676395.1. NCBI lineage: Eukaryota > Metazoa > Chordata > Mammalia > Artiodactyla > Delphinidae > Aethalodelphis > Aethalodelphis obliquidens. The sequence continues at coordinate 9,299,012 of NW_020837993.1, forward strand.
TTGGCCTCTTCAGGATCGCATTATCTTTGTGGTATTTATGATTATCTGTTTGGATTATCATTAAGAAATGTGGCAATATTCAAGAGAGGATAGATATGAATCTAATTTCTAGGGCTATGGTTAATCAGAAAAGTCAATCATATTTTTCAAAGACTAAAACAATGGACTTTATTAATAATCCTCAGTTTCTTTAGAGATTCTAAGTCATTGGATATTTTCTAAGCCGCTTGCAGTTTGACCTTTACTCATTGACTAAGTAAATAACATGTGATTCAAGGATTCTTTAGGTCTCACAGAAAAATGGGAAGATTGTAATACTGGTTATTAAACTAGCAGCCCAACCTCTTCCCTTCATGTTGGCAAAAGGGGTGTGGAATTTGAGGAGCACCACAGAGTATTCATGTCCATAACTATTTTCTTCATTTTCTGCGTAGCTTTATTCACTCCTTTGGATAGGGTTGTAACACAAGTGTTTTCGAAAAACTGTAAAATAATAGGACAATAAGGTAGATAGTAATGTCTTGGTGGAAATATCTTAGTATATGAGCATAGAACAGATCAAGAAAGAAACATTTTTGTCCTGGGAAACATGTGGTAAACCACAGTGGGTAGTGCCCAGGTGGGATTCTTACACGAATAGATTTTGAAAAAAATATCTATCATTCCTGGGTTCAGTGTCATAACATAAGAAGGAATGCATATGGGAGAGGTGGGCTTTGTCAGCTTTACAATTTTACCTAAGCCAAATAAACTACTACATTTTGTTTTAAAATTATTTTGTTTCCTCTGGTTCAGAATTATGTCTGTAAAAAAGATCTTGATTCAGGATTTTTAGATTTTCTCATAAATGCTTTTAGGGCTGTGAATAATGAGTTAATTATTTTTGTTTAATAATTTTACCTGTTCATTATTTTAACAAAGCAATAAAGAAACACATTAACAGGAAAAAAGATAAAGGAAATAATTTTTTTTTTAAATTTGTCTACATAGAAATAGCCATTTTTGACATTAGGGAAATGTTACTCCACTCATTTTAATTCTTGTGTGAACATCTAACTAGAAATAGCAATAGAAAATATAAATATAAACCAACAAAGAGAAAGAAGGAGAGAGAGGCTAAATGGGTAGGAAATGGATGGGTGTGTATAGATGGATGAATATTAAAAATGTCATAAATTGCATTTGTGCAATTTTTAAGTGTGAGAGTGTTTCATTTTATATGAAGTTTATAAAGTATATACAATTGTGATAAAAATGATTAATTCAGTCAATGTTATTTTATTTATTTTTAATTTAATTTTTATTTTTTTTTGCGGTACTCGGGCCTCTCACTGTTGTGGCCTCTCCTGTTGCGGAACACAGGCTCCAGATGCGCAGGCGCAGCGGCCATGGCTCACGGGCCCAGCTGCTCCGCAGCATGTGGGATCTTCCCGGACCGGGGCACGAACCCGTGTCCCCTGTATCGGCAGGCGGACTCTCAACCAGTGCACCACCAGGGAAGCCCCTCAGTCAATTTTAGGTAAATGTTTTTATCACCACGAGAACTATCAGTTCCTAAAATATATTAAAGACTACACAAATAGATAACCATAAAAACTAAATACACTGAAGTCATTCCGTTTTTCTGAAACAAAATATTTCAATTTTAGTCAATGTCTATTGACCCCAAACCAGGAAAAATTTAAAAATTAGCATGCCTTATTCCACAACTAATTCTCTTATTTTAACATCTATTTTTACCCTTTCCAAGTTGATGATGTTTTCTACAGCTCTATGTTACTTTTTTACTGATTGCCACAAATGCTATCACTAGTTATTTTTATTATGGCTAATATTTTTATTTATTTCTCTGTTGGTTCTTGACTAGCTAAATGTTGTTATTGTTGTTATTTTCTTCTTCCTTTAAGTTTTAAAGTATTTTTAATTTTTTTTAATTTTATTCCTGGGAAGGGTAGTTCCAAAATTCTTGTGTGCTTGGGAATGTGTGATGCCTATCTGCTCCAGGATAGCTAGTGTATAAAATGTGCATCACCCACATTTCCTTACCTAAGTGCACTACAGACACCGCTCTGCTCTCCTCTGCCATGTAATGCTTCACTCATCTTTTTGCTAGGATGTCTTTCTTCTTCTGAATTTCATTAAGTTTTATATGTGTGTCTTTGTACATTCTTTCATGATACATTCAGACTGTTTATGTCACCCTCATTGGCAAAAGACAGCTAGGTTAGGAATCACATTGTTTGAGGTACCTTTCATCTCCTTCAGTATCTATCAATTATTGTTCCATTGTCTTCTGGCATTGGAGGTTGTTGTGGAAAATTTTGAGACTAACTCAAATATTTCCTCATTATAAATGACTTCAAATGATTTGCTTTTACTTATCGATTCTGGAAGTTCAATAACTTAAATAAGACACCTGTTGCTCTGTTTCAAGTTTTCCTTGAACGTGACAGACTCATTCAGCTGGAAATGTTATTTCTTCCTTAATATCAAAAAGAATTTTTTTTAGGGGGAGGAACCAAGATGGCGGAGTAGAAGGACATGCTCTCACTCCCTCTTGTGAGAACACCAGAATCACAACTAGCTGCTGGACAATCATCGAAAGGAAGCCACTGGAACTCACCAAAAAAGATACCCCACATCCAAAAACAAAGGAGAAGCCAAAATGAGACAGTAGGAGGGGTGCAATCACAGTAAAATCAAATCCCATAACTGCTGGGTGGGTGACTCACAGACTGGAGAACACTTATACCACAGAAGTCCACCCACTGGAGTGAAGGTTCTGAACCCCATGTCCGGCTTCACAAACAGGGGGTCCAGCAATGGGAGAAGGAATTCCTAGAGAATCAGACTTTGAAGCCTAGTGGGAATTGATTGCAGGATTTCAACAGGACTGGGGGAAACAGAGACTCCACTGGGACCCAGGGGAGGGAGCAGTGACCCCAAGGGAGACTGAACCAGAACTACCTGCTAGTGTTGGAGGGTCTCCTGCAGAGGCGGGGGAGGGGGGCTGTGGCTCACTGTTGGGACAAGGAAACAGGCAGAAGAAGTTCTGGGAAGGACTCCTTGGCATGAGCCCTCCCAGAGTCTCATTAGCCCCACCAAAGAGCCTAGGTAGGCCCAGTATTGGGTTGTCTCAGGCAAAACAACCAAGACGAGGGAACCCAGCCCCACCCATCAACAGTCAAGCGGATTAAAGTTTTACTAAGCTCTGCTCACCAGAGCAACAGTCAGCTCTACCCACCACCAGTCCCTCCCATCAGGAAACTTACAAAAGCCTCTTAGATAGCCTCATCCACCAGAGGGCAGACAGCAGAAACAAGAACTACAATCCTGCAGCCTGTGGAACAAAAACCACATTCATAGAAAGATAGACAAGATGAAAAGGCAGAGGGCTATGTACCAGATGAAGGAACAAGATAAAACCCCAGAAAAACAACTAAATGAAGTGGAGATAGGCAATCTTCTAGAAAAAGAAATCAGAATAGTGATAGTGAAGATGATCCAGGACCTCGGAAAAAGAATGGAGGCAAAGATCGAGAAGATGCAAGAAATGTTTAACAAAGACCTGGAAGAATTAAAGAAAAAACAAACAGAGATGAACAATACAATAACTGAAATTAAAACTACACTAGAAAGAATCAATAGCAGAATAACTGAGGCAGAAGAATGGAAAACTGACCAGGAAGACAGAATGGAGGAATTCACAGCTGCAGAACAGAATAAAGAAAAAACAATGAAAATAAATGAAGACAGCCTAAGAGACCTCTGGGAAAACATTAAATGCAATGACATTCACATTATAGGGGTCCCAGAAGGAGAAGAGAGAGAGAATGGACCCAAGAAAATATTTGAAGAGATTATAGTTGAAAATTTCCCTAACATGGGAAAGGAAATAGTCACCCAAGTCCAGGAAGCACAGTGAATCCCATGCAGGATAAACCCAAGGAGAAACACTCTGAGACACATAGTAATCAAATTGGCAAAAATTAAAGACAAAGAAAAATTATTGAAAGCAGCAAGGGAAAAACGACAAATAACATACAAGGGAACTCCCATAAGGTTAACAGCTGATTTCTCAGCAGAAATTCTACAAGCCAGAAGGGAGTGGCATGATATACTTAAAGTGATGAAAGGGAAGAACTTAAAGCCAAGATTATTCTACCCAGCAAGGATCTTATTCAGATTTGATGGAGAAATCAAAAGCTTTACAGACAAGCAAAATCTAAGAGAATTCAGCACCACCAAACCAGCCCTACACAAATGCTAAAGGAACTTCTCTAAGTGGGAAACACAAGAGAAGAAAAGGATCTACAAAAACAAACCCAGGGCTTCCCTTGTGGTGCAGTGGTTGAGAGTCCGCCTGCTGATGCAGGGGACATGGGTTCATGCCCTGGTCCGGGAAGATGTCACATGCCGCAGAGCAGCTAGGCCCATGAGCCATGGCCACTGAGCCTGCACATCCAGAGCCTGTGCTCCACAATGGGAGAGGCCACAACAGTGAGAGGCCCGTGTACTGCAAAAAAAAAAAAAAACAAAAAATTAAGAAAAGGGTCATAGGAACATACATATTGATAATTGTCTTAAATGTGAATGCTCCAACCAAAGGACACAGACTTGCTGAATGATTCAAATACAAGACCCATATATATGTTGTCTTGTTAAAAGAGACCCACTTCAGACCTAGGGACACATACAGACTGAAAGAGAGGGGATGGAAAAAGATATTCCATGCAAATGGAAATCAAAAGAAAGCTGGAGTAGCTATACTCATATCAGATAAGATAGACTTTAAAATAAAGAATGTTACAAGAGACAAAGAAGGACACTACATAATGATCAAGGGATCAATCCAAGAAGAAGATATAACAATTATAAATAGATATGCACCCAACATAGGAGCACCTCAATACATAAGGCAACTGCTAACAGCTCTAAAAGAGGAAATCGACAGTAACACAATAATAGAAGGGACTTTAACACCTCACTTACACCAATGGACAGATCATCCAAAATGAAAATAAATAAGGAAAGAGAAGCTTTAAATGACACAATAGACCAGATAGATTTAATATATTTATAGTATTATAAATTATATATCCAAAACCAGCAGATTACACTTTCTTCTCAAGTGCACACAGAGCATTCCCCAGGATAGATAACATCTTGGGTCACAAATCAAGCCTCAGTAAATTTAAGAAAATTGAAATCATATCAAGCATCTTTTCTGACCACAACACTATGAAATTAGAAATAAATTACAGGGAAAAAAATGTAAAAAACACAAACACATGGAAGCTAAACAATACATTATTAAACAACCAAGAGATCACTAAAGAAATCAAAGAGGAAATCAAAAACTACCTAGAGAAAAATGACAATGAAAACACAATGATCCAAAATCTATGGGATGCAGCAAAAGCAGTTCTAAGAGAGAAGTTTATAGCTACACAAGCCTACCTCAAGAAACAAGAAAAATCTCAAATAAACAATCTAAATTTACACCTAAAGGAAATAGAGAAAGAAGAACAAACAAGACCCAAAGTTAGCAGAAGGAAAGAAATCATAAAGATCAGAGCAGAAATAAATGAAATAGAAACAAGGAAAACAATAGCAAAGATCAATAAAACTAAAAGCTGGTTCTTTGAGAAGATAAACAAAATTGATAAACCATTAGCCAGACTCATCAAGAAAAAGAGGGAGAAGACTCAAATCAATAAAATTAGAAATGAAAAAGGAGTAGTTACAACAGACACCATAGAAATACAAAGCATCCTAAGAGACTACTACAAGCAACTCTAGGCCAATAAAATGGACAACCTGGAAGAAATGGACAAATTCTTAGAAAGGTATAACCCTCCAAGGCTGAACCAGGAAGAAACAGAAAATATGAACAGACCAATCACAAGTAATGAAATTGAAACTGCGATTAAAAATCTTCCAACAGGGCTTCCCTGGTGGAGCAGTGGTTGAGAGTCCTCCTGCTGATGCAGGGGACACGGGTTTTTGCCCCAGTCCGGGAAGATCCCACATGCTGCGGAGCAGCTGAGCCCATGAGCCATGGCCGCTGAGCCTGTGTGTCTGGAGCCTGTGCTCTGCAAGGGAGAGGCCACAACAGTGAGAGGCCTGTGTATCGCAAAAAAAAAAAAAAAAAAAAATCTTCCAACAAACAAAAGTCCAGCACCAGATGTGGCTTCACAGGTGAATTCTATCAAACATTTAGAGAAGAGCTAACACCCGTCCTTCTCAAACTCTTCCAAAAAATTGCAGAGGAAGGAACACTCCCAAACTCATTCTATGAGGCCAACATTACCCTGTTACCAAAACCAAACAAAGATTCTACAAAAAAAGAAAATTATGGACCAATATCACTGATGAACATAGATGCAAAACTCCTCAACAAAATACTAGCAAACAGAATCCAACAGCACATTAAAATGATCATACACCATGATCAAGTGGGATTTATCCCAGGGATGCAAGGAGTCTTCAATGTACACAAATCAATCAATGTGATACACCATATTAACAAGTTGAAGAATAAAAACCATATGATCATCTCAATAGATGCAGAAAAAGCTTTTGACAAAATTCAACACCCATTTATGATAAAAACTCTCCAGAAAGTGGGCATAGAGGGAAGCTACTTCCACATAATAAAAGCCATATATGACAAACCCACAGCAAACATCATTCTCAATGGTGAAAAGCTGAAAGCATTTACTCTAAGATCAGGAAAGACACAAGGATGTCCACTCTCACCACTATTATTCAACATAGTTTTGGAAGTCCTAGCCACAGCAATCAGAGAAGAAAAAGAAATAAAAGGAATACAAATTGGAAAAGAAGAAGTAAAACTGTCACTGTTTGCAGATGACATGATACTATACATAGAGAATCCTAAAGATGCCACCAGAAAACTACTAGAGCTAATCAATGAATTTGGTAAAGTTGCAGGATACAAAATTAATGCACAGAAATCTCTTGCATTCCTATACACTAATGATGAAAAATCTGAAAGAGAAATTAGGGAAACACTCCCATTTACCACTGCAGCAAAAAGAATAAAATACCTAGGAATAAACCTACCTAGGGAGACAAAAGACCTGTATGCAGAAAACTATGAGACAATGATGAAAGAAATTAAATATGATACCAACATATGGAGAGATACACCATGTTCTTGGATTGGAAGCATCAATATTGTGAAAATGATTATACTACCCAAAGAGATCTACAGATTCCATGCAATCCCTGTCACATTACCAATGGCATATTTTATGGAACTAGAACAAATCATCTTAAAATTTGTATGGAGAAAGAAAAGACCCATAATAGCCAAAGCAGCCTTGAAGGAAGAAAACGAAGCTGGAGGAATCATACTCCCTGACTTCATACTCTACTACAAAACTACAGTCATCAAGACAATATGGTACTGGCACAAATACAGAAACATAGATCAATGGAACAAGATAGAAATCCCAGAGATAAACCCATGAACCTATGGTCAGCTAATCTATGACAAAGGAGGCAAAGATATACAATGGAGAAAAGACAGTCTCTTCAATAAGTGGTGCTGGGAAAACTGGACAGCTACATGTAAAAGAATGAAATCAGAACACTCCCTAACACCATACACAAAAATTAACTCAAAATGGAGACCTAAATGTAAGACCAGACACTATAAAACTATTAGAGAAAAACATAGGAAGAACACTCTTTGACATAAATCACAGCAAGATCTTTTTTGATCCACCTCTTAGATTAATGGAAACAAAAATAAACAAATGGGACCTAATGAAACTTAAAAGCTTTTGCCCAGCTAAGGAAACCATAAATAAGATGAAAAGATAACCCTCAGAATGGGAAAAATATTTGCAAATGAATCAATGGACAAAAGATTAATCTCCAAAATATACAAACAGCCCATGCAGCTCAATATTAAAGAAACAAACAACTGAATCCAAAAATGGGCATGAGATCAAAATAGACATTTCTCCAAAGACGATGTACAGATAGCCAAGAAGCTCATGAAAAGCTGCTCAACATCACTAATTATTAGAGAAATACAAATCAAAACTACAATGAGGTATCACCTCACACCAGTTAGAATGGGCATCATCAGAAAATCTACAAACTACAAATGATGGAGAGGGTGTGGAGAAAAAGGAACCCTCTTGCACTGTTGGTGGGAATATAAATTGATACAGCCACTATGGAGAACAGTCTGGATGTTCCTTAAAAAACTAAAAATAGAATTACCATATGATCCAGCAATCCCACTATTGAACATATACCCAGAGAAAACCATAATTCAAAAAGACACATGCACCCCAATGTTCATTGAAGCACTATTTACAATAACCAGGTCATGGGAGCAACTTAAATGCCCATCAACAGGTGAATGGATAAAGAAGTTGTGGTACACATATACAATGGAATATTACTCAGCCATTAAAAGGAATGAAATTGAGTCATTTGTTGAGACATGGACAGACCTAGAGACTGTCATACAGAGTGAAGTAAGTCAGAAAGAGAAAAACTAATATTGTATATTAACGCATGTATGTGGAACCTAGAAAAATGGTACAGATGAACTGGTTTGCAGGGCAGAAGTTGAGACACAGATGCATAGAACAAACATATGGACACCAAGGGGGGAAAACCACGGTGTGGTGGGGATGGTGGTGTGCTGAATTGGGCAATTGGGATTGACATGTATACACTGATGTGTATAAAACTGATGACCAGTAAGAACCTGCAGTATAAAAAAAGAAACAAACAAACAAAAAAAAACCCAACTAATACTAAACTTTCTTTGGATTATTTGTATGGAAATATATTAATATAAATATTTCAGACATTACATGAAATTTCTAAGAATCTTATATGTTGTGGTACAATGTTATATGTCATAATTCTAGTTATTACTTTAAAATGTATATCTCAGAAAAAAAAATTTTTTTGTACCCTCCATTTTGTTCTCTACTTTAAGAATAGTAAATATCCATGTCATCAGAATATCTGTGTATGCTTTCCATATTTGTTCACTTTATTTTTTAAAATGTCTTACCATTTTTTTCTGTATTTATGATTATCTCATGCCTTTTAAGCCATGTAAGCAATTTGATTTTTAACCATATCCATCTTGTCCCTCATTCTTTTGAATTTATTTAGTAATACTATAAAGATGAGTGCTGATTTTTTGTGGTTTGTTTTATAATTTTCAATCATTTCCTTAGCTGTGAAATGTTCATGTTCATCACTTTAAGTTGGTTTATCATCTTGTCTCTGAAATGTTAATTTAATTCATATTCTCATTAGTAATTTTTGAGTATGAGGTTCCATTTCTATTTTTCCTTCAGTTATGTTTTATTTCAAATGTTTTTATGGTTCTTTCCTTCTTTGTGTGTGTGTATGTATGTGTGTTGTGTGTGTATGTGTCTTATGTACATAGACATGACATTTTCTCTCATCTTATTTGTACTTAGTGTAGATGTCTTTATTTAGACTGTCTGAATATTTTATAATGCAATTGGTAAAATTTCCTTGTCACTATTTCTTATCTGAGAATGATTTTCTTTGTTGGCAAGCCTCAATCCCCCACTTTTGTCTATAACAAGGGTTGGCAAACTTTATCTGCAAAGAACCAAATAGAAAACGTTTTAAGTTTCGTGAGCCTATGGTCTCTGTTGCAATTATTCAACTCTGCAATTATAGCAGGAAAGCAGCCATAGACAATACATAAACATATGGCCATAGCTTTGTTCCAACAAAACTTTACTCACAAAGTCAGGTGGCAGGCCCACAAAGTTTAGCTGACCTCTGTATCTAAGAGATTGTTTAATGCCTTCTGTCAGGTTCACTCTACCTTGTGTGGCTGTTACCTATTTAATGGAGGAATGATGGCATAATTAAGACCAATTCCCTAATTGACCACGGATATGGAAACACAGTAAATCCCTTCAGTCTCCACCAACATCTTCCCATAACTAGAATGAATCATTCATTGCTTTTACCTATGATTAAATGCTCATCCTTAATTTGACTGTCTCCAAATTGTGGGATATTAATAATAACCCTAAGAATTTTATTGTCTCATTTATCTCTCTATTAACACTTCTTGGGAAGGGGCATATAATTAAGGGCCTTAATTAGTTCTTGCTGGCAAACATTTTCCATATTTGTCTTATTATTTTTGTGATATTCCAACTGAGAGACTCGGGGAATTGGTTTTGCTCTGCAATTTTACATGGCAGTAATCATGTGTATTTCATCACTCTCTTCTCCTTCAATGTTTCCCAGCCACTTCTGAGAGTTTCTGAGAGGACTGTCAGTTCTACATTCCCCAGGATGTATCCAAGTGGAGGTTTTGCAGGATGGTTGTTTACCATGCCATCCTGCAGCCAACCCTGAGACTCCCAAGGTGTTGCTCCACTGAGCAGAGCTCTCTACACCTTTCCCTTGTCACCACCAATCTGGTGTGCAGGTGGAGGGTAGGCAGTGATGATGGTGTAGGAGAACTCTGTTCTACAAACTCTTTCGTATGGTAGGACAATATCATCAAAAGATAAAGAGAACTTACAAATATTCTACTGGTAGTATCAGAACAATTCCAGATGTCATATGAGGCAAGGACCAGCTTATCCACCACCACCGGGAGAGCTTGGAGAACCTCAGCACCTCAGAATACAGCACCAAATTCCTGATTTTCAGGAACAGGAGGAATTGTTTTCCCCTTAAACCTAACTAACATCTATGCATCAAGTCCCAATAGATTTACACTAAGTTTTCTCACAATCTTCAGAGCAAACCCTATCAACCACAAGGAAAAATATTGCCTAAGGTACTCCATAGTAAGTTGTCTAGGGTATACATTGTCAAATAACACCAAGAGTGGGACATCAACAGAAGATCAGGTTATTCTACACCAGTCCCAACTCATTTCTTTTTTTCAGTTTCTACTGCTGTCGCACCTTGCTCAGAAGCTCTAGTCAGAACCATTCAAATAATAACACACGTCCAAAAATACAAATATTACTTAACTCTCAAAGAGCAAGTGCAAACTGTGATGGAAAAGCATACTTACAAATCATATTTTCACCAGAAACAATCTGCAGAAAGGTAGGTCTGCTAAAAGATGCACCCAGTTAACTTGACTATACAAAGCACTTTACTTTTACCCCAAGCACAAACATTTTAATTTCTTCTAGAAAAAAAAAATCAAAGATATATTCAAGTGTGAAAGTCAGATGCTTGTGAAGGGTAAAAGGGCTTAATAGCTTCATGGAATACCTCAGTGTTCAGTATATGCCAAAGCATGTGCTTAAACGTAGTTCTTTCTCAAATTTGCACAATCAAGTACATGGATGCAAATAAAAATATCATTCAGCCAGTTCACTCACTTTTGCTTCACCAAGAAGCAGAACTTGTCTATGACTCTGTCCTAAAGAAGAAGGTATGAGGTTTTCAGTGTTGGAGAAAAATGACTCTGTGTATAATTTGACAGCATTTATGCACCTAATGTTACAAGCTTTAAAATTGCCTTCCTCTAAAGGAAAGGGTTGATTCTATAGGACATTTTTTCATTTTTAAGATAAATATACCACATATTTTACTTTTTTCCTCTCTATGGGATGAATTTATTTTAAGACATTTTATCTCTTTCATTAGTTGACTAGAAGTAGAATTTTTTATCTGGAATATTTGGAGCTTAATCTGTATCTTATGTCTGCACTGCTTTGAACAGACACATCTTTAAGTAATTCTTTTAAATTAGCTGTATAGAGTTCTAATCTCTATTAATTAACGTAGAATAAAGAAAAATTCAGTGATAGCCATTACTGCTTACTAAGCAAAGAGGTTAAGCTACATGTATATATAGGACCAGATGAATCAGTTATTTTTTTATCTTTAGGGCATAGTGGCAGAGTAGCAAAGTCCTACATGAAAGGCTCTCCCTCGCTCTCCACCAACCCTGTCAGAAAATGGAGCTGAAATAGCTAATGGTGTTATTAAGAGGGTTGCAGCATCAAGAGGCAGGCAGAGGGAACTTCAAAAGCTGGAGCAGCCATGGTCCTAGAAGCATTTGATAAGAAATCTGGGCTCCAACTCTCATTTTCTCTCCTTTGAAGAGTTCTAATTGGAGAAGGAAAAAAATCAAGTTTTTTTGTTTTGTTTTGTTTTTTTTGCGGTACTCGGGCCTCTCACTGTTGTGGCCGCTCCCGTTGCGGAGCACAGGCTCCGGACGTGCAAGCTCAGCGTCCATGGCTCACGGACCTAGCCGCTCTGCGGCATGGGATCTTCCCGGACCGGGGCACGAACCCACGTCCCCTGCATCGCCGGCGGACTCTCAACCACTGCGCCACCAGGGAAGCCCCAAGCATTTTTGACAAGACCTGTGCCAAAGAAAATTATGGGAGGCAAAGATGAAAAGGGATGTGTCCTGATTGTCCTTTTTTTTAAAGTCCCCAAAGAGTAAGAGTGTCATTGTAGTCACTGATGCTGAAAAGATTCATTGGGGAGGATGGGGGAGGATTCCCTTGTGTGACCAACCAAACTTAGAGGCTTCCTCAAGATAATGGACCAGATACTGATGGGAAATTACATTACAAATTTTAAAAAAAGAAGAAGAAAGCATCAAAAGAAGAGAAGCTAAGTCTGCTGTCATCTAAGCAGTTTTTTGATACTAGGAAATTAATACAGTGATACTAAGGTTTGTGAAATTCTTAAAGTTTAACACCTAGGAATGTATACCCTGTCTTTCCTGAAATCATTTTACCACCTCATATTTCACTTGATTAGTTTAGAAATGTGTTTAATGAACGACACGAACAGAAAACAAGAAAACAAATAACAAGAAAAGTTAAACTAATAATAACTAATAAAAGTAAAAATACAAGCCACAACAATCACACACCCCTGTGATGAGTACAATATATTTTGAAAATCATTACACATGTCATTTGTAAAGAAGTTCTTGGATGAAAGCCATTTTTGTAAATATGATACTTATTCTTATCTTCTGTTACAGCCAATAATGTCTATGAAATGGAGGCTGTATAGACATAAACTGATTTCATTTGATCAGATATCTGTCCAAGAAAAGTCAATTAAGTACAAAATAATTTTTAATAATGCTGTTAAATTAGAGTATTATTTTCCAAAATAGGCAGAAAATCATAACCAATTAAAATACAACTTTTTAAAACATTTTGTTTCATATTTTTGACTAGTTTGACAAGGAATATTTGAGAAATACTTCAGACTTGACCTAAAGTAACCGGAAGGTGGAAACTGCTTCAAGAAAAAACAATTTAATAAAACTGCTTAGGTTAAATATGTCTTTTCAAGAATACACCTGTTTTGAAAGAAGCCCCGCCCTATTAGATCATGGTGCCTTGTTTGATAAATGTGTGTTCATTGACAGATTATCAGATATGACCTTCTGAAGAATTTATTTTATAAGGGTAAAAAACAGAGCTTTCAGAAATTTTCCTCCTTCAGGGGTCCAGGCACCCACACCCCCAGTCTTTCTCATTTTACCCTCCAAGGGCATTCTCCATTGGCATTTTCTAAGTAAGGCAGGCAGCATACAGATGGGTAGTGTTGACAGAAGAGTGACCATAATATTATTTTTGCTTATCTGGAAATATAGGATTTTCTACTTCAAAATTTAACCAAACTTAGGTCACCTTTGGCCCCATGGCTTTGACCCCATAGCATACTGAACATCATACCTTGTTTCTTCAGGTGTCGGCCAGACTTAAAATTCAAAAATCACAGTTTTTCAGAACTATAAGGAAACATTTTAATTGAGCTTCAGCTCCCTCCATTCCATCAGAAGACTCTTACTAAGGTCACTACTAAGCTCCATGTTGTCAAACCCAATGGGAAGTTTTGATCTCATTTTACTTTACCTCTCAGAAGCACTCAAGATTAGGAAAATGTGTAATGTTCTCTTCCTTTAGACTCTGTGACTCATCCTATCCAGTTTTCCTCGCTAACTCTGACCAATCTTCTCTCCCAGCTTTGCTGGCATATTTAACCCTTCTTATCACTGAATTATGGTATTCCTCATGGCTCTGTTCTCAAACTTTCTCATATGCCTTATACCCTCCATCTAGATTCTGTCACATGCTAAAATTACTTAATCACTGTGTATGTATTGATGACTCCTAAATCTAAGCCTGTGACCTCATCCTAAGCTTCAGTCCCAATTGTCTAAGAGACATTAGGTCCTCCTGAATTAGAGGTCTCCACAGAGACCCATGTCCTTCATATTTAACGTGTTCAAAATGACAGAACCTAGAAGCAGATCACCTGGATTCCAATCTTGGATCCACAATTTGCTAGCTGTAGGCCATTGCTCATTCTTTCATATTGTTGTGCCTCAGGTTTTTAGCTCTGAAAATGAAGAATATTAGCACCGCCCCCCCCACACACTGTTGTGAAGATTAAATGAGCTGTTGTATGAAAATTCTTTCCAACATAATCTGATCAGATCATTCTCCTGCTAAAACTCCCTTCAATGGCTTCCCTTAACTCTGGATAAAACCATAAAACCTGAGTCAGTCCTCAAGGCGATGTATGAACTGAATTTATCCTCCATCATTGTTCTCCTGCTGACCACACTATAGTTAGGTAGGTCTACCTTCAGTTCTGACACTACACATCCCCCCTTCCTACCTCAGGATGTTTGCACAGCCTGTTTATTTTACTTGGGATGATCTTTCCCTACCATGTATCAAAATTACTGCTATTTTTCATTTACTCCTTAAAAATAACATAATTTCCTCTAGAAATCCTGCCTGACTCACCCAGATTGGATAAAATTCCCCTACTATATATGCAGATCATTCTTTATATTTCTTATTGTAAAAAACAAATCTTTGAACAGTTTCTTCAATATGTATTTATTTATGCTACTATATTACTACCAATTTGTCCTTTTGATAAACTGACAAAAGATTAGAAGGTAGAGAACAGATCACAAGGGTAATTTGGGCCATGAGAAGGGCTTAAGAATTTATTTCAATATAATTAACTTTAAGTGAGAAGTGACATGGTCCCTACTATGTCAAAAATGGAACCAAACTCTTGAACTCCCCATAAAACTGTTCCATCTTCAGTCTTTTCTATTTATATTAGTGACAACTATGTTTCTCTCATTGCTCAGGAGAAAATGTTTGGAGTCATAATTCACTGTCTTTTCTTCCCCTAACCCATTTTCCAGTTGTCAGGAAATCTTGTTGGTTCTACCTTCCAAGTATCATCAGAGTCCAATAATTTCTCTCCATTTCTATTGCTCTCATTTTGATCTTAGCTAACATCATTTTTGAGTTCATTATTCCTCCAATGTTCTCCTAGAAGTTTCCTTCTTATAATCTACCCTCAAAACAGCAGCCAAAGTGAACATTTAAAATCATAAAAGATAAGGACACTCCTCTATTGAAAACCTTTTATCACTCTCCATCTTAATCAGAAGAAAAACCAACGGTTATAGTGGCACTTCAGACCTGGTATCACTGTTCTCTACCTCTCTCTGCTTTTGCTTTCCACCACATCTCCCTTCAGTCCTTTGGTTCCAGCCCCAGTGGCCTCCTTGCTGTTCTTCACTTCTTTGTCTCCCCAAGCTTTTGGTCAAATTCCACTTTTCCAACCAGGCCTACCCTGACTACCATATTCAAAATTGTAATATCTCCATTTAGAAATCCTGGTTTCTTTTTCATCACTCCTCTCTAGCTTTTTACTTGTGTGTGTGTTTCTAGCCATAGGATTCATGTCCTTCTAGTATGATTCTTTATTATATTTAATTTTTTGTTAAAGTATAGTTGATGTACAATATTATATGTTATAGGTGTACAATATAGTCATTCACAATTTTTAAAGCTTATATTCCATACATAGTTATAATAAAATATTGGATATATTCCCTGTATTTTAGAATATATCCTTGTAACTTATTTTATACATAATAGTTTGTACCTCTTAATTTCCTACCCTTATATTATCTCTCCCCACTGGTAACCACTAGTTTTTTCTCTATATCTGAGTCTGTTTGCTTTTGGTTATATTCACTAGTTTGTTTTAATTTTTATTTTCTGCATATAAATGATATCATACAGTATTTACCTTTCTCTGTCTGACTTATTTCACTTAGCATAACACCCTCCATATACTCCCACTAAAATGTAAGGTCCGTGAGGCTAGGATTTATTTATTTTTTGCCTTTTTTCTTCACTGATTATCCAAAGCCTCTAGAAGTGCTTTATATTGTCAGCTCTCAATAATTTCTGTTGAATGCATAAATGGTTGAGGGCAATCAAAAAAGTGGAGAGACCCACTAACAGATTATTTTAGCCACTCATATAAAAGAGTACTTTGAATTATGGTAGTGCTAATAGAGATGGAGAGAAAGAGAAAGGATAAGAAATACATTTTGGCAGTGAAAACTGAAGATACTTCTTGGATACAAAGACAGGAAGATGTGGGAAAGGGAAGAATTAATAATTATTCCCTGACTTCTGGCTTAAACAAATGCTTGGATGATGGTGCTTATGGAGGATGTGGTGAAGCTGAGAGAAGGTGGATAATTGAGAGGTGGAACGGATGGGGAAATGTCTGTTTGTATGCATATTAATGAGTACATTTCTGAAATGTTCAAGTGGGAATGGCACATGTGCACATACACATACAAGTCTGCAGCCCAAAGGAGAAACAGTAACTGTATATGTGGTCAAGAAAAGCTACTGTCAAGATGGGAACTGCTAGGGCATGTTTGGTTTCAATGGGACATTAAGGAGAGAAGGAGAAATTGACCAACCATCAAAAAGTGAGAGGGGAGGGCTTCCCTGGTGGCGCAGTGGTTGGGAGTCCTCCTGCCGATGCAGGGGACACGGGTTCGTGCCCTGGTCCGGGAAGATCCCACATGCCGCAGAGCGTCTGGGCCCGTGAGCCATGGCCGCTGAGCCTGCGCGTCCAGAGCCTGCGTGTCCGGAGCCTGTGCTCCGCAACGGGAGAGGCCACAACAGTAAGAGGCCCGCGTACCGCCAAAAAAAAAAAAAGTGAGAGGGGAAAGGCAGAGCTCCTCAGCATTTGAGAAGATCATGGAAATAAGTGAGGAGAAGAAGAGAGTGGGGCACATAATGTACTATTGCAGGAAAGAAGATGGAAACATTCATGTAGTATTGATTATAGGACTGAGTGATGGCGTTTTTTGATTTTGTACATGGTGCAATGTGAGGAGGGCTATGGAGACTTAAGAAGACAGAATAAGTTATGAAATAATCATATCAAAGTGGAAAAATGAGCTTACTAGGAGATCATAGTAGACATTCCATGCAGTATTGAGAGACTTCTCAACATAAATTTAAAGTGAAGCCAATCTGATCAGAGATGGCATAGAAATAGTGAACAGGTGGGCTTACCTGAGCCACAGAGATTTTAATGGATGTGACCATGATCATACAGACAGGTTGAGTTGGAATCTGGTCTTCTGAATTTCTTTCTATCATCCTTTGTACCCCTCCATGTCTTCCAGGACATATGTGCCCCAGCTCATCAAATACGGCTTCTCTGTCAAGGTACTTTTAATTGATTTCTTCAACAGATCTATTTATTGAGCTCTTATAATGCATTTGTGTTAGGAATACAAAAACATAAGATTCTTTGTTAATATATGTTGATATGCTGCATGCAAAACTATTTTAAGATTTGTTAATTTTGATCCATAGGGAAATAGGGAGATAATATCCTTTGGAACTTTGAGATCAGATTTCAACTTTTTAAAATCATAATAATTAATAAAGATTCTACTCATAGACAGAAAAATGCTTGTTACATCAACTCTGTTTAAATTTTAACATTCTTTTACTTGGTTGATACCTTATTTTATATACCATATGAGTTATGTTGGCAATCTGAATTCTATAGTATATTAATGTTCTTACAAGTTTTTAACAACTATTTGAGACCTGTACTGATCCCCCTTTTCCTTTAAGAAACAATTAAAAACTGTTCACCTTTCTAAAACAGACACGGATGATCTCCTCCCATCATGAGGATTACCTAGAAAAGCTTTGAATCAATAGTAAGAATTTTTTGCTATTGAACTTCCAAAACTGTAAATTAAATAAACAAAGGTATGACGTAAAGTCCTTTTTACCAGAGTTAAATGTAGAAATATCACCCTGAAGTAACTTTGCTCTTGAGAAAAGTAAGTGTCTTACATTCTGGTGTTAGTTGAGGATTAAGAAAATCAAAAATGATTTCTGCAAATCAGAGCCAGAAATCTATTATGAGGTTGAGGAAAAGGGCTGTTTCTGGAATGATGTAGGATTTTCAGAAAATTCAAGCCAACTAAAGCTTGCAGGGATGGAGTCTTGAGACACAGAACTCCCTCACACTGTCTGGAGAGTGTCTTTGATCTACTAGGTGACATATGATGATAGTTATTCACCTCCTTTTTCCCCTTGCCAAAGTTAACTTCCCAGAAATGAAAATGCCTTTTCTGTTCCTTGGAGCAATTGTTTACAGCAACAAGTAAGGGAGTCATCTTCTTTCTCTGGGTTGCCTTCTCCTGTCTCCCCTGCAAGGATCTCCTTCCATACTTAATGCTCAGTGGAAGTTCCAGGTACCTGAGGCAGATAGTAGCTAGAAAAAGACCATGCACTGTCAAAAGAGCAAACAAGTTGCTTTGCTTTTCAGATAGATGTAAAGAAAAATATAGATTTCACTAACTATTTTGGACTACTTGCAGAAATTGGAAGTGAAAATATGCTCAATATTGAAGAAGTTTTTCATTGCAAAGGTTGTGAAGTTTGGCACATGCTACAGGTCCTAGTGGCTTTGAACAAAGTAGATACAAAATAATCAAACATTTCAAAAATAATACAACAGGAAGACTTTCAAGATGGCAGAGGAGTAAGACATGGAGCCCACAAATACATCAGAAATACACCTACATGTGGAACAACTCCTACAGAACACCTACTTAACACTGGCAGAAGACCTCAGACTTCCCAAAAGGCAAGAAACTTCTCATGTACCTGGGTAGGTCAAAAGAATAGGGATGGGACCTGAAGCTCTGGGAGGGAGCTGTGAAGGCAGAAAAGTTTCCATACACTAGGAAGCCCCTTCACTGGAAAAGACAGGGGATGGGCACCACGCGGGGGGAGCTTCGGAGCCATGGAGGAGAGCACAGCAACAGGGGTGCACAGAGAGATTCCCACAGAGATGATTGGTGCCAACCGGCACTCACCAGCCTGAAAGGCTTGTCTGCTCACCCACCAAGGTGGGTGGGGGCTGGGAGCTGAGGCTCAGGCTTCAGAGGTCAGATCCCAGGGAGAGGACTGGGGTTGGCTGCGTGAACACAGCCTGAAGAGGGCTAGTGTGCCATGAGTAGCCGGTAGGGAGTCGGGGAAAAGTCTGAAACTGCTTAAGAGACAAGAGACCTTTCTTTCAGGATGCGTGAGGAGAAGGGATTCAGAGCACCGCCTAAACGAGCTCCAGAAATGGGTGTGATCTGCAGCTATCAGTGTGGACACCAGAGACAGGCATGAAAAGCTAAGGCTGCTGCTGCAGCCACCAAGAAGCCTGTGTGCAAGCACAGGTCACTATCCACACCTCCCCTACTGGGAGCCTGTGCAGCCTGCCACTCCTGGGGTGCTGTGATCCAGGGACAACTTCCCTGGGAGAACACATGGTGTACCTCAGGCTGGTGCAACATCACGCCAGTCTCTGCCTCCACAGGCTTGCCCCGTACTCCATACTCCTTCCTTCCCTCCAAGGCCTGACTGAGCCAGAGCTACCTAATCAGCTGCTCCTTTAACCCTGTCCTGTCTGAGGGAAGAACAGATGCCCTCAGGCAACCTACATGCAGAGGTGGGTCCAAGTCCAAAGCTGAACCCCGGGAGCTGTTCGAACAAATAGGAGAAAAGGAAGTCTCCCAGCAGCCTCAGGAGCCGTGGATTAAATCTCCACGATCAACTTGATGTACCCTGCATCTGTGGAATACCTGAATAGACAACGAATCATTTCATATTGAGGAGCTGGACATTGGAAACAATGATATATATATTTTTTCCCCTTTTACTCTTTTTGTGAGTGTGTATGTGTACGCTTCTGTGTATGATTTTGTCTGTATAGCTTTGCTTTTACCATTTGCCATAGGGTTCTGTCTGTCCATTTTTGGTTTTTTTTTTTTTTTTCTTTTTTTTTTTTTTTTTTTTACTATAGTTTTTAGTGCTTGTTATCATTGGTGAATTTCTGTTTTGGTTTGGTTGTTCTCTTCTTTCATTTTTTCTTAATTACTTAAAAATTTTTTAAAATCATTTTTTATTTTAATAACTTTTATTTTATTTTATTTTATCTTCTTCTTAATTTCTGTCTTTTTTTTTCTCCCTTTTAATCTGAGCTGTGTGGATGACAGCCCCTTGGTGCTCCAGCCAGGTGTCAAGGCTGTGCCTCTGAGGTGGGAGAGCAAAGTTCAGGACATTGGTCCACAACAGACCTCCCAGCTCCATGTAATATTAAATGGCGAAAATCTCCCAGAGATCTCCATCTCAATGCCAAGACCCAGTTCCACTCAACGACCAGCAAGTTATAGTGCTGGACACCCTATGCCAAACAACCAGTGAGACAGGAACACAACACCACCCGTTAGCAGAGAGGCTGCCTAAAATCATAATAAGGCCACAGACACTCCAAAACACACCACCAGATGTGGACCTGCCCAACAGAAAGACAAAATCCAGCCTTATCCACCAGAACACAGGCACTAGTCCCCTCCACCAGGAAGGCTACACAACCTACTGAACCAATTTTAGCCACTGGAGGCAGACACCAAAAACAACAGGAACTACAAACCTACAGCCTATGAAAAGGAGACCACAAACACAGTAAGATAAGCAAAATGAGAAGGCAGAGAAACACACAGCAGATGAAGGAGCAACGTAAAAACCTACCAGACCTAACAACTGAAGAGGAAATAGGCAGTCTACCTGAAAAAGAATTCAGAATAATGATAGTAAAGATGATCCAAAATCTTAGAAATAGAATGGAGAAAATACAAGAAATGTTTAACAAGGACCTAGAAGAACTAAAGAGCAAACAAACAATGCAGAACAACACAATAAACAAAACTAAAAATTCTCTAGAAGGGATCAATAGAAGAATAAGTGAGGAAGAAGAACGGATAAGTGACCTGGAATATAAAATAGTGGAAATTACTACTGCAGAGCAGAATAAAGAAAAAAGAATGAAAAGAATTGAGAACAGTCTCAGAGACCTCTGGGACATTAAATGCACCAACATTTGAATCATAGGGGCCCCAGAAGAAGAAGAGAAAAAGAAAGGGATTGAGAAAAATAATTGAAGAGATTATAGTTGAAAACTTCCCTAATATGGGAAAGGAAATAGTTAATCAAGTCCAGGAAGCACAGAGAGTCCGATATGGTAAATCCAAGGAGAAACATGCCAAGACACATATTAATCAAACTATCAAAAATTAAACACAAAGAAAAAATAGTAACAGCATCAAGAGAAAAACAACAAATAACACACAAGGGAATCCCCATAAGGTTAACAGCTGATCTTTCAGCAGAAACTCAGCAAGCCAGAAGGGAGTGGCAGGACATATTGAAAGTGATGAAGGAGAAAAAACTACAACCAAGATTACTCTACCCAGCAGGATCTCATGCAAATTTGAAGGAGAAATTAAAACATTTACAGACAAGCAAAAGCTAAGAGAATTCAGCACCACCAAACCAGCTTTACAACAAAGGCTAAAGGAAATTCTCTAGTCAGGAAACATAAGAGAAGGAAAAGACCTACAATAACAAACCCAAAACAATTAAGAAAATGGTAATAGGAACATGCATATCGATAATTATCTTAAATGTAAATGGATTAAATGCTCCAACCAGAAGATATAGACTGGCTGAATGGATATAAAAACAGGACCCGTATACATGCTGTCTACAAGAGACCCACTTCAGACCTAGGGACACATACAGACTAAAAATGAGGGGATGGAAAAAGATATTCCATGCAAATGGAAACCAAAAGAAAAATGGAGTAGCAGTTCTCATATCAGACAAAATAGACTTTAAAACAAAGACTATTACAAGAGACAAAGAAGGACACTATGTAATGATCAACAGATCAATCCAAGAAGAAGATATAACAATTGTAAATACTTATGCACCCAACATAGGAGCACCTCAATACATAAGGCAAATACTAACAACCATAAAAGGGGAAATCAACAGTAAAAAAATCACAGCAGGGGACTTTAACACCCCACTTTCACCAATAGACAGATCATCCAAAGTGAAAATAAATAAGGAAACACAAGCTTTAAATGATACATTAAACAAGATGGACTTAATTCATATTTATAGGACATTCGATCCACAAACAACAGGATACACATTCTTCTCAAGTGCCCATGGAATATTCTCCAGGATAGATCATATCTTTGGCCACAAATCAAGCCTTGGTAAATGTAAGAAAATTGAAATCATATCAAGTATCTTTTCTGACCACAATGCTATGAGACTAGATATCAATTACAGGGAAAAATCTGTAAAAAATACAAACACGTGGAGTCTAAGCAATAGAGTACTTAATAACCAAGAGATCACTGAATAAACCAATGAGAAAATTAAAGAAATACCTAGAAACAAATGACAGTGAAAACATGATGACCCAAAACTTATGGGATGCAGCAAAAGCAGTTCTAAGAGGGAATTTTATAGCTACACAAGCCTACCTTAAGAAAAAAGAAACATCTCAAATAAACAACCTAACCTTACAGCTAAAGCAATTAGAGAAGGAAGAACAAAAACCCCCAAAGTTAGCAGAAGGAAAGAAATCATAAAGATCAGATAAGAAATAAATGAAGGAAATGATAACGAAGATCAATAAAACTAAAAGATGGTTCTTTGAGAAGAAAAACAAAATTGATAAACCATTAGCCAGACTCATCAAGAAAAAAAGGGAGAAGACAGAAATCAATAGAATTAGAAATGAAAAAGGAGAAGTAACAACTGACACAGCAGAAATACAAAGGATCATTAGAGATTACTACAAGCAACTCTATGCCAATAACATGGACAACCTGGAAGAAATAGACAAATTCTTAGAAGTACACAACCTTCCGAGACTGAACCAGGAAGAAATAGAAAATATGAACAGACCAGTCACAAGCACTGAAATTGAAACTGTGATTAAAAACCTTCCAACAAACAAAAGCCCAGGACCAGGTGGCTTCAAAGACTAATTCTATCAAACATTTAGAGAAAAGCTAACACCTATCCTTCTCAAACTCTTCCAAAATATAGCAGAGGGAGGAACACTCCCAAACTTATTCTACATGGCCACCATCACCCTGATATCAAAACCAGACAAAGATGTCACAAAGAAAGAAAACTACAGGCCAATATCACTGATGAATACAGATGCAAAAATCCTCAACAAAGTACTAGTAAACAGAATTTAACAGCACATTTAAAGGATCATACACCATGAACAAGTGGGGTTTACCCCAGGAATGCAAGGATTCTTCAATATATGCAAATCAAATCAATGTGATACACCATATTAACAAATTGAAAGATAAAAACCATATGATCACTTCAATAGATACAGAGAAAGCTTTTGCCAAATTTAACAACCATTAATGATAAAGACCCTGCAGAAAGTAGGCATAGAGGGAAGTTTTCTCAACATAATAAAGGCCATATATGAAAAACCCACAGCCAACACCATCCTCAAAGATGAAAACTGAAACCATCTCCACTAAGGTCAGGAACAAGACAAGGTTACCCACTCTCACCACTATTATTCAACATAGTTTTGGAAGTTTTAGCCACAGCATTCAGAGAAGAAACAGAAATAAAAGGAAGCCAAATTGGAAAAGAAGAGTTAAAGCTGTCACTGTTTGCAGATGATATGATACGATACATAGAGAATCCTAAAGATGCCACCAGAAAACTACTAGATCTAATTACTGAATATGGTAAAATAGCAAGATACAAAATTAATGCACAGAACTCTCTTGCATTCCTATACACTAATGATGGAAAATCTGAAAGTGAAATTAAGAAAACACTCCCATTTACCATTGCAACAAAAAGAATAGAATATCTAGGAATAAACCTACCTAAGGAGAAAAAAAGACCTGTATGCAGAAAATTATAAGACACTGATGAAAGAAATTAAAAATGATACAAATAGATGAAGAGATATAACATGTTCTTGGATTGGAAGAATCAACATTGTGAAAATGACTCTACTACCCAAAGCAATCTACAGATTCAATGCAATCCCTATCAAACTACCACTGGAATTTTTCGCCAAACTAAAACAAAATATTTCACAATATGTATGGAAACACAAAAGACCCTGAATAGCCAAAGCAATTTGAGAAAGAAAAAAGGAGCTGGGGGCTTCCCTAGTGGTGCAGTGGTTGAGAGTCTGCCTGCCAATGCAGGGGACGCGGGTTCATGCCCCAGTCCAGGAAGATCCTACATGCTGCAGAGTGGCTAGGCCCATGAGCCATGGCCACTGAGCCTGCACATCTGGAGCCTGTGCTGCACAATGGGAGAGGCCACAACAGTGAGAGGCCTGTGTACCGCTAAAAAAAAAAAAAAACGGAGCTGGAGGAATCTGACTCCCTGACTGAAGACTATACTACAAAGCTACAGTAATCAAGACAGTATGGTCCTGGCACAAAAACAGAAATATAGATCAATGGAACAAGATAGATAGAAGACCCAGAGGTAAACCCACACACATATGGTCAACTTATCTTTGATAAAAGAGGCAAGAATATAGAGTGAAGAAAAGACAGCTTCTTAAATAAATGATGCTGGGAAAACTGGACAGCTACATGTAAAAGAATGAAATTCGAACATTCCCTCACACCAAACACAAAAATAAACTCAAAATGGATTAAAGACCTAAATATAAGGCTGGACACTATCAAACTCTTAGAGGACAAAATAGGCAGAACACTCCATTACATAAATCACAGCAAGATCCTTTTTGACCCACCTCCTAGAGAAATGGAAATAAAAACAAAAATAATCAAATGGGACCTAATGAAACTTAAAAGTTTTGCACAGTAAAGGAAACCATAAACAAGAGGAAAAGACAACCCTCAAAATGGGAGAAAATATTTGCAATTGAAGCAACTGACAGAGGATTAATCTACAAAACTTACAAGCAGCTCATGTAGCTCAATATTAAAAAGGAAACAACCCAATCCAAAAATGGGTAGAAGACCTAAATAGACATTTCTCCAAAGAAGATATACGGATTGCCAACAAACACATGGAAGGATGCTCAACATCATTAATCATTAGAGAAGTGCAAATCAAAACTACAATGAA
Source organism: Aethalodelphis obliquidens (assembly GCF_003676395.1). NCBI lineage: Eukaryota > Metazoa > Chordata > Mammalia > Artiodactyla > Delphinidae > Aethalodelphis > Aethalodelphis obliquidens. The sequence continues at coordinate 9,324,409 of NW_020837993.1, forward strand.
ATATCATCTCACACCGGTCAGAATGTCCATCATCAAAAAATCTACAAACAATAAATGCTGGAGAGGGTGTGGAGAAAAGGGAACATTCTTGCCCTGTTGGTCTGAATGTAAATTGATACAGCCTCTATGGAGAACAGTAGGGAGGTTCCTTGAAAAACTAAACATATAACTACCATATTACCCAGCAATCCCACTACTGGGCATACACCCTGAGAAAACCATAATTCAAAAAGAGTCATGCAGCAAAATGTTCATTGCAGCTCTATTAACAATAGCCAGGACATGGAAGTAACCTAAGTGTCCACCAACAGATGAATGGATAAAGAAGATGTGGCACATATATGCAATGTAACATTACTCAGCCATAAAAAGGAAATGAAAATGAATTATTTGTAATGAGGTGGATGGACCTGGAATGTGTCATACAGAGTGAAGTAAGTCAGAAAAAGAAAAACAAATACTGTATGCTAACACTTATATAGGGAATCTTAAAAAAGAAAAAAATGGTTCTGAGGAACCTAGGGTTAAGATGGGAAAAAAGACACAGACATACTAGAGAATGGACTTGAGGATACACAGAGGGGGAAGGTAAGCTCGGACAAAGTGAGAGAGTGGCATGGACACATATACACTACCAAACGTAAAATAGATAGCTAGTGGGAAGCAGCCGCATAGCCAGGGAGATCAGCTCGGTGCTTTGTGACCACCTAGAGGGGTGGGATAGGGAGGGTGTGAGGGAGATGCAAGAGTGTTGAGATATGGGGATACATGTATATGTTTAGCAGATTCACTTTGTTATAAAGCAGAATCTACCACACAATTGTAAAGCAATTATACTCCAATAAAGATGTTAAAAAAATAATACAACAAAATATACCAAACTTGAAGGAAGTGAAAAATATTTTGCCTCACAGAAGAAAGTTTGAGAAACATTGTAGTGAGACTGTAATTTCTCATTTTCTATCTAATCCTATAGGCAGTTTTACCAGTTAAAAATTTAGTGTCCATAAGTGCACAAAGCAACCTGTCCTTTGTATTTCTTCGACATGATAGATTATTTTGATTTAGCAGATTATTTTTGTTTAGTGTTAGTATTCAGGTTAGTTCCCAAATCCTTTGACAAAAATTAAATAATAATATCAATAATATATTCTAAATGGAGTACCTATACCAGGTACACTGCAAAGTGTTTTACAGTTTCATGGTCATTGCCATTAATCCTTAAAATTAATCTGAACTAGGATCTATGTCAGACAGAAAATAGGGGAGTGAAAAGCTACCTTTGTCTCCTCTTCAGTCAATAACTGGTAAAACATCCACAACACAGTAGGATGTCAGATAATTCCATGCATCTGTACACCTAAAGGTGGGTGGGTTGGAACACACATAGGAGTTAGAACTGAGGAAAAAGCAGAGTCAGTGTCTGCAATTGTGGACCTCTGGAAGTGGCAGCTGAACCCACAGTTTCAGAACACATTAGCAGCCAGGGAAGCAGCCCACATATCTCTGGCTTCCCAACCTGACTGGCCCATGGCCACAGGTAATTAGGCAGCAGCATCAGTGGGGCCCAGGGCCCTGTCCCTCCAACCATCAAGGCAACAAAACGCCAGCCCCACTCTGGAGCCTTCGAACTTTACAACACTGGGCAGAGTAGAGGTGCTGTGGAACCTTGGATCCACCCCCTGCCCCCACTGCCTCCCCCCACCCGTAGAGGACCGTGTGTCTTAGGGGATCCCAGATGCAAGGGAAGAATCTACCATCCCAATGATGACAGCAGCTCTGGCAGAAGCAAGGCAGAAAAGACCACAGAGGCCCAAGAAGCAACAATGAAGGCACTGAGATACATCTCTTAGAGAGACGGTGGAGGCTGGAAGTGCCAATTCTCAAATATAGGCAGAGGTTGCTCAGATAAGAGAAACCAAAATCTTGTGTGATCTATCACACCCACTGGAAAACAAAAGAAAGGACTCTAACTTCTAACCTATCATTTATCTTCAAATGCACCAACAGAGGAACAAGTCATCAAGTAACATGAAGAACAACAGTAACACTATACCACAAAAAGAAAATGATGATTGACCAGAAACCAAACTTAAAGTCACAGATTATTGTGACCTACTGATAAAGAATTGAAAATAGCTGTCATGAAGAAGGTCAACATGATACAAAAAAAACTCAGAAAGACAGTTTAATGAGCTCAGGAATAAAATTAATGAACAAAAAGAATACTTTACCAAAGAGAATGAAACTCTAAAAAGAACCAAACAGAAATTCTGGAGATGAAGAACTCAATAAATGAGACGAAGAAAGCAGTAGAAAACACTGGAAATAGAGACCATATAGAAGAGAGAATTAGTGTGCTTGTAGAAATCTAGAAATGATACAAGTAGAAGAGGAAAGATAGTAAAGAAAGAAGAAGATATTTAAAAACATAGACATTTTATGAGAGCTTTGACTCTTTTAGGAAGAGTAGCATTAGTATAATGGGTATTCCAGAAGGAGAAAAGAGGGAGAAAGGAGCAGAGAGATTATTTAAAGAAATCATAGCTGAGAACTTCCCAAACCTGCAGAAGGAACTGAACATACAAGTCCATGAAGCTATGAGAACACCTAATTACCTCAATGCAAAATGATCTTATCCAAGACATATTAAAATTGTCAAAAGTCAATGACAAAGAATTTTAAAGGCAGGCAGGAAAAAAAAAAAAAAAAGGATGATAACCTACAAAGGAATACCCATAGGCTATCAACAGAAACCCTACAGGCCAGGAGGGAGTGGAATGACATTCTCACAATACTGAAAGATAGCAACTGTCACCCAAGAACACTCTATCCTGCAAATGTATCATTAAGATGTGAAAGATAAATAAATACTTTCTCAGACAGACATAAGCTGAGGGAGTTAATCAGCACTAGACTTGCCTTACAAAAGACTCTGAAAAAACCTCTTCTACCTGAAACAAAATGACAAAAATACACAAAACTTTGAGTAAGGTGATAAGTAGAACCAGAAAATTGCAACTCTTTATCAGAATATGTTTTTAAACACTTTATTATAGTATAAAGATTAAAGAGAGAGACTAAGAGATCAGAAAAATAACTATAGCTATCTCAGTTTGGTAACAAACTGACAACATAAGAGGGGATAATTTGAGACAACAAAAACATAAAAGGGGAAGAGGAAAATAATGGAACTCATATAGGTAAATGTAAATAAGATGCTATTAGCAGAAAAAGGGCTGTTTTATCTATGAGACATTATATACAAACCTCAGGGTTACCACGTAACATAAATATAGAGCAGAGACATGAAACATAAAAAACAGGAAACTGAGAAAAATATCAAAGAAAACCACCAAACAAAAGGAACAGACAGAAACACAGGAATAAGAAGCAATGAAGATACAGAGCAACCAGAAAGCAAAAGATAAAATGGGAGTACTGAGTCCTCATGTATCATTAACCTCCCTAAATGTAAATGGATTGAATTCACCAATGAAGACACAGAGTGGCTGGAGGTGTTTTTTATAAAGACCCAACTATATGCTGCCTCCAGGGCATACACAACAGCTTTAAAGACAAACAGGCTAAAAGTTAAGGATGGAAGATGATACTCCAAGAAAATAGCAGCCAAAAGAAAGCAAATGTAATCATACTCATATCAGACAAAATAGACTCCAAGACACAAAAGGCAGCAAGAGACAAAAATGGACAGTATATAACAATGAAGTGGATAATTTGTCAAGACATAAGGGTGATTAATATATATGCTCTAATAAAGGAGCACCAAAATACATAAAACAATTATTAACAGACATAAAGGGAGAAATTGACAGCAACACAATAATAGTAGAGGACTTTAAATCCCACTTATATCAATGAATAGATCATCCAGACAGGTGAACGAGGAAACAGCAGCCTTCAATGAAACACTAGGCCAGATGGATTTGAAAGATTTTTACAGAATATTCCATCTAAAGGAAGCAGAATACACATTCTTCTCAAGTACACATGGGACTTTCTCAAGAATATTCCAAATATTGATATACAAAACAAGTTTTAGTAAATTTAGGGAGATCAAAATCATATCAAGAATCTTTTCCAACCACACGGAATGAAACTAGAAGTCAATTACAAGAAGAAAACTAGAAAAATCACAAATATGTGTACACTGAACAACATGCTACTGAACAACTATTGGGTAGATGAAGAAATCAAAGGAGAAATGAAAAATTACCAGAAGACAAATGAAAATGAAAACATGACATAGTAAAATCTTTGGAATACAGCAAAAGCAGGGCTAAGAGGGAAATATGTAGCAATACAAGCCTACCTCAAGAGACAAGAAAAATATCAAATAATCTAACCCTACACCTAAAGGAACTAGAAAAAGAGGAACAAACCCCAAAGTTAGTTAAAGAAAGGAAATAAAGATCAGACCAGAAATAAATGAAATAGAGACTAAAAAGACAATAGAAAGATCAATGAAATTAAGAGCTGATTCTTTTAAAAAATTAATAAAATTAATAAACTGTTAACTAGATTCACTAAGAATAAAAGAGAGAAAGCTCTGATAAATAAAATCAGAAATGAAACAGGAGAACAGATACCACAAAAAAGCAAAGGATTATAAGAAAATATTATGAAAAGCTATACACCAAAAAGTTGGACAACCTAGAAGAACGGACAAATCCTTAGAATCATGCAACCTTCCAAGACTGAGTCATGAGGAAATAGAAACTCTGAATAGACCTGTTGCTAGTACAGAGATTGAAAGGGTAATTAAAAAGTTACCAAAAGACAAAAATCCAGGACCAGATAGCATCACAGGTGAATTATATAAAACATTCAAAAATAAATTAATACCTATCCTTTTTCAAACTATTCCCAAAAATTGAAGAGAAGGGAACACTTCCTAACTCATTTTACAAGGCCATTATCACCCTGATACCAACAAAGGAACAAGGAACATACAACAGACAAAGGAGAGTCTCTTCAAAAAATGGTGTTGGGAAAAAAATGCAAAAGGAAAGGGAAGGGAAGGGAAGGGAAGGAAAGGATAGGAAAGGGAAGGAAAGAAGAGGAAAGGAGAGGAAAGGAAAGGAAAAGAAAGGAAAGGGAAAAGAAGAGAAAAGAGAAAAAAAATGAAACTGTATGACTATCTCACTCCATACACAAAAATTAACTCAAAATATATTAAAGACTTGAATGTAAGACCTGAAACAATAAGACTCCTAGAAGAAAACAAACAGTACTCTCTTGTTCTTTGACATCAGTCTTAGCATTATCTTTCTAGATATGTCTCTTCAGGCAAAGGAAACAAAAGCAAAACTAAACAAATTGGATTACATCAAACTCAAAACTTTCTGCACAGCAAAGGATACTACCAATCAAATGAAAAGATAACCTACTAAATGAGAAAAGACATTTGCAAATGATATATCCAATGAGGGGTTAATATACAAAATATATAAAGAGCCCATACAACTCAACAATGAAAAAACAAGCAACCTGATTTAAAAATGGGCAGAGGTGATGAATAAACATTTTCCAAAGAAGACATACAGATGGTCAACAGACATATAAAAAGATGAGCAACATCACTAATTATTAGGGAAATGCAGATCAAAACCACAATGAGATATCACCACACATCTGTCAGAAGAGCTATTATCAAAAAGATAAGATATAAAGAGCATTGGCAAGGATGTAGAGAAAAGGGAATGCTCATTCACTATTAATGGGAATGAAAATTAGTGCAGCCACTATGAAAGATGGTATGGACACTCCTCAAAAAGTTAAAATAGAACTACCATATAATCCAGCTACCCCACTTCTGGGTATCCAAAGAATATGAAAACAGTAACCCCAAAAGATATCTCCACCCCCATGCTAATCATGGCATTAATTTACAGTAGCAAAGACATGGAAACAACCTAAGTCCCCATCAATGATAAATGGATAAAGAAGAGTGGTATGTATATACAACGGAATACTACTCAGCCATAAAAAGATGAAATCTTGCCAATTGCAGCAACATGGATGGACCTTGAGGGTATTATGCTAAGTGAAATAAATTAGATGGAGAAAGACAAATATCATATGATTTCACTAATGTTTAATATAAACAAAGAAACAAAAACAAAATAAATGAATAGACCAAACTGAACAAAACAAACATGTAGATACAGAGAACCGAGTAGTGGTTACTGGAGGGAAAGGGATGGGGGGAGGTAAAATGAGTAAAGGGGATCAACTGCTAATGGATAGAAAATAAATTTTTGGTGGTGAGCATGTTGTTAGTTATACAGAGGTAGAAATATAATGTTTGTACACATGAAACTTATAAATCAATGTTACCTCAATAACAACAATAAAATAAAATAAAGAAATTAATCTGAAATAAAGTTATCATCTTGCTTTTAGAAGTGAAAAAAATAATTTTCAAGGAGAATGAGTAACTAGGATAGAATTATTTATTTAGTGAGCTGTGCTTTAAATCTAGGACTAAGGCATCTCATGATCACTATTCCTATATCCCACATCCCCTTCTTGGTATGGAGATGATGATGACACAAACTAGCTTCTCTGAAGAGATGTTGTTAGGAAAAAACTAAAAGCATATATTTTGAGCTTTCTTTTCTTGCAGACTAACCTGTTCTCAGGGATGTGTAGAAGACTAATTGTTATTCCTCAGAAAATCTAGAATATAGTTGTGGCAGACACTTCAGTTTCTATCCAACAGCTATTTCTTATATTTCTATCAAACTCTAAAATTATATTGGTCTAAGCATGGTAATCCCATTTCTCTTTCCCTGTGATTGGGTTAGGGATGGACATGTGACACAGTACTGGCCAATAGGATTTCAAAAGCTGGGAAGAAAGTGCTTTGGGGAATGATTTTGCTTCCTCATAGAAGCAGGTGCTAGTGAAGCATTTCATTTTAGCTCCCTTGAATGTGTGGGAATGTGATGCTTGGAGCTGCAACAGTCATCCTGCAGGCGTAAGGAGAAAAGCCTGAGGGTGAAAATACAGAGGATGGCAGAGTAGAAAGCCAGGAGGAGCCTAGGTCCTAACAATGACTAAGCCAGATTTCTTGTTATGTGTAGGGATCTATTGATTTATCACCCAAACCGGGGTCCTTTTGAGAGTGGGAATGGGCACTAGGAGGAAAAATATAGGAGAAAAGTTGACAAAGTGGGACATGTGATTATCCTAATTATGTTAAATAATTAATTGTCTTTATTGCTTACATGAGTATTCTACTGCTTGCAATGCAATTCAGTCTTAGCTTATGTCATATATATATAACATATTATATGTATAATACCCATCTATTAAACATATATATATATGTTTAATATAGAGAGAGAGAGAGAGAGAGAGAGAGAGAGAGAGTATTCCCTGCTTACTTTACTTTCCTAACTCATTTTTCCCTTCTCTCATTGTCCCACAAAAATAAACTATGCTCTCTCTGTTTTTGCACATATTGGTCCTTCTCTCTATTACATCTTTCTCATTGTCTTTACTCTTAATACTTAAGTTATTTCTTATCCCACAAGACATAACTGACTCATCCTCTCCTAAGAATTCTCTCAAATCTTGGCACAGTCCTTCTCTTCTTGCTCTGTTCATTCTCTCTGTTCTTGCATCAATATTTTATACTTGTCTGGTTTATCTGTCTCTCCTCACTGCCAGTCTATAAACTCTTAAGAACAAAGATCTGTATTCCCTTAGTATAACACAATATTTGCTTTATAATAGGTACTTGCCAATCATCTGCTAAATAAATTAATGAATGACTAAATTACCAGAATATAATTATGAAGGACCACAATACCTAAAGGACAAATTGTCCTTTACTTTGCTCAAGAACAAAACATAAACATTAGTACATCTCAGAGGAGGGAAAACGCCTTCATACTTTCAGATGGTGGTGGATTATGGAGTTTTAAAACAGTTCAATAAAGGAGGGTAGAAGGACCTCCCAAGCAAGAGGAACTGTATGAGTGGTAGAATGGAAACAGAACACTCAGGATATAAAAGACGTAAAAGACCAGGGGAGAATGAATTTGGTTTGAAAGGTAAGTGGGGTAAAGATATAAACTTTAAAAATTAGATTGAGGATATTGGCATTTCTTTCATTCATTCAATAGAAATTTATTGGGTGCCCCCAATGTGCCAGACACTTTTGTAAGAATGGGGCTTCAGTGATTGAAAAAAAAAAAAAAGACAGAGAGAACATAACCCCTACTGCTACATGTTAGTGGGGGTAGTGAATACCATAGATAAACTAAATTGCATGATCTGATAAAAGTGACAAGTGCTATGGAGAAAAACAGCAGGATAAGTGGGATTAGGTGAGCTGGTAGGGAGGGAGGCAATATGCTATGTTAAGTAGGGTGGAAAGTGATACTGGAGCACACAATTTGAAAAGGGGAAGGACAGAGGCATCTACAGAGCACATCAGGCTGAGGAAATAGCATGTGCAAAGGTCCCAAGGCAGGAGCAAAGGTGGCATGTTCCCACTGCAGCAAGGAGGCCAGGGCAGCTCAGTGGGCTGAATACAGAGAGAATAGTTGGTAGGAGATGAGAGCAGAAAGGTAACGGGAGGGGAAGATTAAGGACTGTGGCTCTTATGAGGACTTTGACTTTTACTCTGAAATTATATTAATAATGGATAATTTTTTAGCAAGCGGATAAGTACCCGCTTGCTGCATATCTAATGGTATGCTAGAGGCTTCAGCTCATAAAGACCTGAGAATACAGAATCACACAATTAGTGCTAAGGATTTCCTACTTTTCCTTTACTCGTAGAACCTCTAAACTTTTTATTTAAGTGGCATTTATGTACATCCTTCATGTGTAAAATTGATGTAAGCAGAGCCATCTTGGTGAATGTGGGGTGCCACAACCCAGGTATAACAAAAGCCTCTTCAATGGAAGAAGAAGATTATCAGCGAAATCATCGTCATCATCATCATCATCTTCTTCATCACTGACTAAGAGAATGACAGTAGATAATTAGGTGCTAATAATGTGATATGTTCAGTGTGAAACGCTTAGAGAAGTGAAGGAATAAATTTTGATTAGAGTCACAGAGAAGATGCTCAGAAGGAGGTGGGATTTTCCACGGATCCCCTGAATGATGAATCTGTGATGGGGGGATTATCAGCCAAGGAAATACCCATGAGCAAGTCAAATGAGCTGTGTAATCTGCAAGAGCCCTTGTTGAATAAGAATGGGCTGGGTGGGATAGAGCAAGAGGTTGACAGAGTCATACAAATAGAGTGGATTGGATTTCATTCTGCAATTACAGCTAGAAGGATAACAAAGGAATGGTTTGCTTTGGTAGACAGGATTCATTTGGTTACAAACCCTGGCTTAAGCAACAAATGGATTTTTTTTTTTTTTTTGCCGTACGTGGGCCTCTCACTGTTGTGGCCTCTCTGGTTGCGGAGCGCAGGCTCCGGACGCGCAGGGTCAGAGGCCATGGCTCACGGATCCAGCCGCTCTGCGGCATGTGGGATCCTCCCGGACCGGGGCACGAACCTGTGTCTCCTGCATCGGCAGGCGGACTCTCAACCACTGCGTCACCAGGGAAGCCCCAAATGGATTTTTTTGAGTCATGGAACTGAAAAGCCCTAAGGAACATGTTTCAGATATGGCTGTTTTCAAGAAATCAAGACAGTTAGGATTCCATCTCTAACACTAGATTGTTCTTTCTTTCATGCTAGCTTCATTCTTGGTCAAGGAATCCTCCCACTAGGGCAAGACCAAGAGCATCAAACTGATATCCTACCAAATCTGTAACCCCATGTAAAGGGAGTCTGTCTTTTTCTCCTTACAGTTCTTTACTCAGAAGTCTGAGGACTGACCTTCACTGGACCAGTGATGGATGGTGTCCCAATCACTAATCACCATGTGGTGAATCTAGGGTCAAAACCTAAGAGCTAGGTCAGATGAGGAATAAGACCAGCACCCCTACCTCCCCAGAACCACTGGACTGAGGAGGTGTGGTAGTTCTTTGAACAAAATATGAAGTGCTCTTACCAGACACTGAGCATCAAATAAATTATTTTTCTGAACTTTCAAATGTCCATTACACACCATTTCAAAACAAATTACTTTCTGGACTTTTTACCTTTCTTGGAAACTCATTCTGCCCATTCTTCCTAGTATAGTTTTTCAAAAAAATAAAATTATAATAGCATATGAATACATTTTCTTTCTAAGAACAGTAATATATACAAATGGCTTTAGTATCTGTAGAAATATACCATCCAGGGGTAGAGAAAAAAGTAATGTTTCATTTTTTGAATTATTTAAAAGGTGGACTTATCAAGGATCATGGTGCCATGTTTTTAGTTGTATCTTCATGAACTTGAACTACCTTTTGCAAGCTCATCAGTAAAGTTCTACTAAGCTCTCCTGGCTCACCAAGTTCAAAGCTACAATCCAGGTCGATTTTATTTAAAGTCTACTGACAGCAGGCAGTGAGGAAACATTAAGTACCACTTAAATCTGTTACTGAATACCTCATCAGGAATATACTGGAAGAATAATCTAACTTTGACTTCATTGTAATCCATTACTACAAACTCCTCTTTTGTCCTATTTTCACACAGGTGTCTCTAGCTGTCTCGTGAAAAATCCTTAGCTTTTAATATAATGAACAACTGTTCTTTCTGATTCCTGTCAATTAGCATTCAAACCTAAACTCAACAGAATATTAACACAGTAGGGCCACAGTATAAAGCTGACACTGCCTAGCTCCTTGGCATAAATATAGAAGACACAGTTCAAAAAAATCCAAGGGGACTTCTAACAAGAATGTTCCTGAGAGAGGATATTCACATTGGAGGACTGACATTTGGTATGAAGTTGGTTTAAAGCAAAGATTTAAGTATGTGGTTTTCACTCCCAGAGTAAAAACTCTCATGTAAATGCCTGGTCTTAAATTCCAGCTGAACCAGGGAACTGTTTTTTGTTTTTTTTTTTTTCCAACTCTCCAACTCTCAGTTTCTGGCCAGCTGAATGGGATGAAAATGATACTATCCTAAAGGATTACTGCAAGAATTGAATGAGAAAATGTAATTAATGCCTTCATCATGAGCCTGATGTTGTTCAAGTTCTCAATAAATCAAAGAGATACTAAAGAAAAAGAGGTGATTTAAGAGTAAACATAGGTTACAAGGTTGTTATACATGAAATGTTCACAGGTCCATTCTTCCTTGGGAGATGTGTAGCTGATTGTATGTCTATTTGGGAGAAAGGAAATCTCACCTCTTCATGTATGGACTCAAAAAAGCCAAAGTAATCTCTTTTTGGTGACTTTGTCCATTTTATCCTTTCTTTTTTTCTGAGCTACACTTTTTTTTTTTTTTTTACTTGCCCTGAACTACTTCTGGTTGATTAAGTGCTATTTTATCTGAAGGTCTGCACATTTTTCATTTCAATCACAGCTAAACACCATCCTTTATCATTTTAGCACCTATTTTTTCTCTGCACAAACCACAGCCACCCTCTTACTGGGAGGAGCATATTGGTAGTGACTAATCTACAAATTATACCGTAAAGTATTACTTTCTGTTATGACATTTGTGTGTGTAAAAGCACTGATTAACCTAGGTCAGTCTATGTAACCCACATAAAACAAGACTGAAAAGAGGAAGCAACAGGACAAGGAACTCTGGCGAATTAGAGATTTAAAAAACTAGTTCCGTGATGGGCAGCTAAGGAAGAAATGCATTTATTTTTTGTTTTATGCTAGTGTTTTTTTTTTTTTTTAATGTATAAGACTGAGCAATAGAATTTATGGGAGTCTTTTCAGGCTGGAGATATTTACTTGATCAATGTGCTTCAGACATTTTCATCAGTGCAATTACCAAAAGACATTCCATGGAGCCTGGAAGAATTGCAAAGGATGCATTTCACAATATATGGTAGCTTCTTCCCTAAATCATCATCTTATTTAGTGATATCACCTCTTTTTCATTTGCAGAGTAGTTTATATATGGGAAACAAACACTGCTAATATTACCAAGAAATTGGAGAGTTATGGACTGAAGAAGTTTAAGTACATTACGTTCCTTACCAAAAGGTATTGGGCCATTCTTATCAGAAAAGAAAAAATACTGATTGTAATGAATATATGTAAATTACAAATCATTGATAGTAATTTTAGAAGTTAATATTTAGATATATCCTAAGATGAAGCTAACAAAAAGTAATGCCTAGTATATTTCACATTCTGGAGCCTGAGGACATATACGCATGGAAAAGCAATTCATACCAAATTGTTTTACAAGTGTGAAAATTCTGCTAGCCTAAAGCAATAGCACTTCACAATCACACAGGAGAAGCAACACCCGAACATAAAACTTCTGCCCTGGAATTATTCTATAAACCTAATTCAGTTTGCTACTATGGTCTTCTTCACACAGGGGTCTTTTCCTTAAATGGTTGATACTCAGAGACCAGCATTTGAAATCTGCTACATGTTTTTGGCTCAAACCCAAGCACTCTCTTTAGTTAATAGGCAGAATTCATTCAAATGAATTTTCCACATCCAAGAAAAGTAAAGGTGAGAAAATACAGAAAGGCCAGGGATTGAAATAAAAGAAACCCTATCCCAGAGAATGGATTCATAATTATAATAGCTCATTTTAATCACTGTGATTGTTTAATATATTATAATAATTGTCTTATCAGTCACAATCCCTTTGTTATAACCAGTGCTCATTTGGGATTTAACATTGTATAGCTCCAGTCTGTACACTTCCCTCACATATCAAGTGGCCTTAATTATGTGGGCAGTCAGACACTCTCTGGAGACAAAAATGAGGATGACTAAACATCAGGTAAGAAGGTGATGTTCGCTCCTTCCTTCTTTGTTTCTGCTCAATCCCCTGTAGCCAAAGCCGCATATGCAGCTTTCTCCATCTTTGAGATACTTTAAATGTGAAACGGGTAATTTAGCTGAAAATTTTCAGTTTTTTTTTTTTTTTTTGCATGCTTCATATGCTGGGTTAAAACCATTAGCATATAACAAAAATCTGAGCAGATGCAATGCAACAGATTCCTTAAGGGAATCCATATTTTTACATATTTTGTAATAAGGAAACTGTCACTCCCAGATGGTATCGAGCTAATACTGGTGGTTTGCTTGCTGATAACACACTAAAAAATAAAATTAATTGTATTCTATTTGATGACAATGAAGTCATTATCCTATGTACTATATATACTATACTCTTAAAGAAAATGGATCCAAAAGATCAGCTTCCTGAATGATTAGGTTTATTTAGTTTCTTGGTCTGGCCAGAAAAAAAACAAAAACAAATATTCAACTTGGATCTTAGAGTTGGAATTCCCTCACACCTGGCACCAAAATGTGCTATGGTTTATAAATGTGGTGAAGTAGAAAAAAGTGCTATGATGAATTGTTAACAATATTAGAGAGAAGCCTGGTGGTATAAATACAACATATCAGATATTTCCAATTCTACTTCCCAAAAGAGATATGTGCATTCTTGAAATCATTCTTTCCTAATTTATAGTGAAGCCATCTTTCACAATTCAAGTTCTGGTTGGAAGCCTTGACCAATTACTGCAAATCATACTTACCTGGAAATATGAATAATAGGCCTTAAATTAAAGTCTAATGTTGATACATACTTTGCTGTATTTGCATAGTTATTTTCCATAATAAAACAGTGCATTTTCTTGGTGTGTCTTTTTACCTGCAATCAACTTAGCATAGTTCCTTTCACATGTAACTTCATTATTTGGGACTTACAATAATTATACAATAAAATGTGTCTTTACTTAGCATTCTCCACAACTCTTTCTAGATACTACATTCAAAATTATTTTTACAGATAACATGTTCTTAACTTTTACTATAGGTTACCTCCTTTTATTTAAAAGCAAACAAACAAAAGGAAAAAGAAAACTCACATGACTCTACACTGGTATCTGTCTGTCTGTCTGTCTATCTACCTACCTACCTACCTATTTATCTATCTATAGACTTTGTTGTGCTCAAAATCAAAGTATTATGTTGGGATATTTTTGTTCATAGGGAGCTGAGATTACAATACTGCTTGCTATATTGGTTATGGTATTTTTTTCCAAGTTAAGATTTATTTCTTGTGTAGTGTCATAATGAGTATGTTCCCCCTATTGGACAGGACTCAAATCTAGCATAATATAGAAAAATAACCATAGTAAATATGGCCAATTCTTTGGGAGATTTGAAAGCCTAGGAGTCAACTGAATATGTCTTCAGAGATTATGAGCAAAATAATTTTTTTTTACATTTATAAACAGTATAAAGTATATGAATAATAGAACAGATTCATATACATTAAATCTATATATCATAAATGTTTTAACAGAAAGGCAATTTTTAACCCTGAATCAATATTTTTTTTTAATAGTCAGAAGTTAGTTAGTTAACAAACAGCTATTTAGTTTGTCACAAGCTAAATTGTAGAAGATCATAATTTCTGTGTAAATATCTATGTGTCTATATGGCATAGGTGCAGGTTAGAATTTATTGGAAAGTTATTTGCAATAACCTAAATAGAGCTGACTATATTCTTTCAAATCACATAGGCGTTAGATGTTGTCTCTTAAACAAGATTTCCAGGATGACTAATGCTTGGCATTACTGGACGATGTATACTAAGTTTTCTCATCTATAACACAGTACTGCATGGATAGTCTATGGTAGAGCAGTGGTGTCAGACAAAAGTCATAGGCATGTAAAGATTGGAGAGACCGTAGAGATCATCGTTCAGTCTTTTCCTTTTGCAGGTAAGAAACTCAAGGCAGAGTTGCATCATGATGACAGAACTGGGACAAGGAGAGTATAGTCTTAATTATTGTTGAAATTTATATACATGTGGGATAGTAAGGTCATATAAGATGTGATTCACAAAGCAACCGATTAGCAAACAGATCACAGTAGATTTCAAAATTTCAACTGACTTTAATCTGCCTAACTCATAGCAAGGTGGCTACTTTAGGAGGAGTGATCATTTCAAAGATATTTCTCTCCATTCCAGCACTACTGAAAGGCTTTTTGTTTTGTCAAAATCACCAACAGATACAAGAGGCAAAAAGGAAGTTGATCTATCATCACTAGTACCATAATTATCTATTGTATGATTTTTTTTTTTTTTTTTTTTTTTGTGGTCCGCGGGCCTCTCACTGTTGTGGCCTCTCCCATTGCGGAGCACAGGCTCCGGACGCACAGGCTCAGCGGCCATGGCTCACAGGCCCAGCCGCTCCGCTGCACGTGGGATCCTCCCGCACCGGGGCACGAGCCCATGTCCCCTGCATTGGCAGGTAGACTCTCAACCACTGCACCACCAGGGAAGCCCTATTATATAATTTTATATATAAAATTACATATATATATATATATATATATATATATATATATATAGTAAAGGCTGTTCTAACATGAAATGAGATCTGGAAATTTTTGTGTTATAACAGTGATTCAAATCACACTCTGAAGTATTTTTATAGTCTTTGCACTCCATCTCTGGTCTCCAGGTATAATATAAAAGCTAACTTGAATTTAAAGGCAGAGGCTGTGTGGTATGATGGAATGGTCCTGGATTTGGATCCCAAAAAGAGGTCTTGAGTTTTAGCTCAGGTTTTTTTTTTTTTTTAATTAATTAATTTATTTATTTATTTATGGCCGTGCTGGGTCTTCGTTTCTGTGCGAGGGCTTTCTCTAGTTGTGGCAAGCGGGGGCCACTCTTCATCGCGGTGCACGGGCCTCTTACTGTCGCGGCCTCTCTTGTTGCAGAGCACAAGCTCCAGCCGCGCAGGCTCAGTAGTTGTGGCTCACAGGCCCAGTTGCTCCGCGGCATGTGGGATCTTCCCAGACCAGGGCTCGAACCCATGTCCCCTGCATCGGCAGGCAGACTCTCAACCACTGCACCACCAGGGAAGCCCTTTGGCTCAGTTTCAATGGGCAGACTGTTAATGTCCAGTAACCTCAGTTTTTTCAGCTGTTAAATGGAGATAAAAATACCTGTTTTACTGACCTTTGCTCGACAGTCCAATGAGATAAGTTATGTGAAAGGGATTAGGACTTTGTTAAGATTCTATGCATATGTTAGGATTTATGAAAGTTACAAGTAAGCAGGTCTGGTAGGAGGGCTTTGAGGTCCATGCAGACAACGTAAAATTCCAGCCAGGACACAGAAGGCAGCTCTTTCTCCTCAGCCATGAGGAGCAGCTGCTTACATTCTCCAGTTTGGAATGTGCAGGCTTATGAAGCAAGATTTTAACAGACTGTTTGGCACTGAGTAGAATTTTCCCAAAGACCTGGCAGGAGAATTAGTTTAAGTAATAGTATGTCAAATACTTACCTAGACAAATACTAATTGAAGTTTTAAGCAAATTAGGCTTTGCCTGTGTAATACTAGAAAGGCAACAAGTTTGTCTTCTGCAATTGATTTGTGGGAGGTCTGCCATGCCTTTCCAAAGCATAAATATTGTACCACTTTTCAGAGTCTGCACCTGCGCACAGACTTGAAAAGCTCCTCCAATCCTCAAAGCGCTTTCTTAGGGTAGGAATGTGTGATGTTAGAAGCAAAAAACACTTTGAAGGTCACTTTATGTCATAATTAAATTGAATTCAGTTGTGTTACATTCCAGCGCCACATTTTTATTGATACTCTTGGTTAGAGACACTATTTCATACTTACACATTTCTATTCATCTTTAAATTCCTTAAGACCTACTCCATAGCACTTAGTAGGCACTCAGTATGTATTAAATCAACCATCAAGTCACTAAGTTCATTTGTTGCATAGTAAATATTCAGCACCCTTTATGTAGCAGGCACTGGGTGAATTCAGGAAGAACCCATTTTACACTTAATTATTTTATTAATTGTGTGAATAACAAGTTTCAAAAGTACCCTCAGTCTTTCATTCCAGTCCCCCCTTTGTGAAGCTTGAGCTTCTTGTCGAAAAGTAATTTTGAAGAGTAGCCAGTGTATTGCAGCAAAGGAAAAGCTACAATTCTGAACTTGCTATTACAAAGCCATGGCACCCTGGCCCGGCAGGGAAACACCTGCTCTGTCACCGAGAGACAACACCTATATCTCCTTTAATTCACAATACAGGCATTCCTAGGAAGGGGAGGAAAGGGAAAACTGGGCTAAAAGTGAAAAAATTGGATGCCCATTGGATACCTCTGCCACCTAGTAATTGCTCTTGTCTAAGTACTTATTCTTATAAATGGGATTTTAGGACCCTAAATCGGAGGGCTATGTCTTTGGTAGTGTTTCTGTGTGAGGAAGTTTTAGTGTTCTTTACAAATTCAGTGGAGTGCTTTAGAGGTTTAAAAATATATACCTCATCCTAAGAAAACTTAATTGGAAAAGACATTTTCTTGTTCATGCCAGTGAGTTATGCAATTTGTCTAAGTCAAGAGGTCTCATGAATGTTTGGTTCAACAATTTTGAGTTGGCATTAAAATGACTCTATGAGAATTTGCCAAGACCCCATAATAAACATTAAACATGGGATGTCTTATGTAACCACAATCCTCATGGCAGATTCCTTTTAAATATAAATGCACAGCTGGAGTTAAAAAGACACCACATCTTAAGAGAGTTCTTGATATAACTCATAAGTTAAAAAAATTAACTGCTTCCTTTTATAAATTTTTTCTCTAATGAGTACAGTTATGTGCAGAGGCCATAGAGAAATTAAAGTATCAGACTGCAATAGGAAAAAAGAGGGAGGAAGAAAGCTCACAGATTCAAAACAGTGAAACTCCTTTGTGTATTGCTTTATATGTTTCAAGGTAATTTGATACATATTATCACACTTCAGGCTTCACAATAACCTTTCAAGTCAGATATTACTGTTCTCGGATAATAAGCCAAGAGAAGTAAAGATGGGATATAATCTTCTGGCTTTAACACCACTGCTTTCTTAGTCTGTCATAGCACTAAGCGAAGCCCACATGGACAGTGGTTTGGATTTAAAAGATCTTTCTGCTTAATCCCTCTGATGTCCTGACTCTCCTCACTCATTCTTGAAACTGAAGCGTGAATAGTATTTTCAACTTAGGGTGTGTTTTTTCTCTTTGTGGGAAATCAATCTAATAGGTTGTGAGGATTTTTAAAAATTATTCATATTTAATATTTACTTGAAAAACATCATCACCAGTAGTTTCAGCAAGGTAAGGAACATGCTTTTACCTGACTGGTCCACTGTTGAATCCACAACACAGAGAGAATTCTTAGCACTTAGCTGTGTTCCTAGAAGAAAGGATAAGAGACTGAATCTCAACATGCTCGTAATTCAACTTGGAAACGATGGTTCTCTCAGCCATCAAGTTTGTTCCTTCAAATCTGGGCTTTTCTTTTCTGCTTATTTACAACATTGGCACTGAATCAAGATAGTTTATCAATAAATAATTTGCATTTATCTTGTTTACTTTAGTTGACCTACTGCGTAAATCTTCTCCCCATTTGATGCTTTACTTTTGAGTGGTGATAATTCATTCTCAGTAGGATTCTGATTCTTCTAACATTTATAGCTACCCAAATATGTGGAAAAGATACAAGGTGCTTTACAACTGACAAGGCATTAATCTCCAGAATATGTACAAATAGCTCATGCAGCTCAATATCAGAAAAACCAAACAACCCAATCAAAAAAATGGGCAAAAGATCTAAATAGACATTTTTCCAAAGAAGACATACAGATGGTTTAAAAGCACATGAAAAGATGCTCAACATCACTAATTGTTAGAGAAGTGCAAATCAAAACTACAATGAGGTCAGAATGGCCATCATTAAAAAATCTACAAACAGTAAATGCTGGAGAGAGTGTGGAGAAAAGAGAACCCTCCCACACTGTTGGTGGGAATGTAAACTGATACAGCCAATATGGAAAACAGTATGGAGGTTCCTTAAACATTAAAAATAGAGCTGCTGTATGATCCAGCAATCCCACTCCTGGGCATATACCCAAAGAAAACCATAATTTGAAAAAATACATGCACCCCAGTGTTCATTGCAGCACTACTTACAATAGCCAGGACATGGAAGCAACATAAAAGTCCATCAACAGAGGAATGGATAAAGAAGATATGGTACATATATACAATGGATTATTACTCATCCATAAAAAAGAACGAAATCATGCCATTGGCAGCAACATGGATGGACCTAGAGATTATCACATTGAGTGAAGTGAGTCAGACAAAGAAAGACAAATACTATGTGATATTGCTTATATGTGTAATCTCAAAAAAGGCTACAAATGAACCTATATACAAAACAGAAATAGAGTTACAGATGTAGAAAATAAACTTATGGTTACCAGGTGTAAGGAGGGGTGAGGGATAAACCGGGAGATTGGGACTGACATATATACACTGCTATATACAAAATAAATAACTAATAAGGGCCTACTGTATAGCACAGGGAACCCTACTCAGTACTCTGTAATGGACTATATGGGAAAAGAATCTAAAAAAGAGTAGATATATGTATAACAGATTCACTTTGCTGTGCACATGAAACAAACATAACATTGCAAATCAACCATACCCCAATAAAATTTTTTTAAAAATCATAAAGTTTTTTTTTTTTTTTTTAAAGATACAAGGTGTTTTAGTAGACTGAACTCTCCCTGATGAGTTGCTTAGGTCATATTCAAAGTAGCACATTTCTTTTATTAGCTTTGAGTTTTCTCACCCCAAAATGTGAAGTGCAAATAAAGACATCCTGAGTGGGAATATTGTACTGGCTCTCACAGTTTTAGTCTTGAGGAGCCAGTCCTGCTTTATTTAAAACAGTGCATTATTTGAAGCACTGTTTTGTTATTACAAGCTCACATAATATTGTCTGGTTTCCTTTTAAAATATACATTGTTTATTAATCCCATCACTTGGGTTTATTTGTATTTCTGTTAATAACAATATGTACTTTTTTTCCCACAAATAATATGTGAATATGGCCTCTTTGTAAAAAAAAAATTAAAAAACTACAAATAATGCCCAAGTACTCTTTATATAACTCCCACAACCACCTCCCCCCAGGCACTGTTCCTTCAAGAGAAACACTGATGCTAATGTGTATATCCTTCAAGTCTTCTTCTAGGTACTGGGTTGGCCAAAAATTTTATGGAAAAATGTGAATGAACTTTTTAGCCAACCCGATATATGCATACAATAAACCCAGACTCATGGGAAATATATAATATTGTCTTCTGACTTTTTTTCTAAATTTGTTTTTAGTTTAAGACTATCTTAGTGATTTTGTCCATGGTAGCGCCCGTGGTACAATTTCATCTTCTTAATTGCTTCATAATATTTCAAGGTATGGATATGCCATCTATGCCAGATAATCATCCTGCTACTGACAAATGCTTAAATTAGTATCAATTATTTCCGTTATTACCAATAACTCTGCAATGAATATTCATGGATACCATTCTGAGAGTTGCCAGCTTCAGCAAATAAAAATATAGAAAGGAATGTACTTATACTAAAACAATATTGTTGTATCCAAAATTCACGTTTAATGGGCACCCTGTAATTTATCTGTGACACTACTCCTTATGCAGGTGAATGAGTGCATTTTAGACTAGATACCAAAAAATGGAATGGTTAGGTATATTACACTTGGTTTCTTCAGTTTTATAAGTTTGGCCTTCTGTCTTCCTAAATCATAACACCAATTGATACTTTGTTGTATTTTTCCTAATCTCAAGAATTGAAAAGTAGTTAGATTTACAGTTTAATTGTTTTTTGGTGATATGTATGTCTACAAAGATATGTTGACATATATATCACTAAAAAAGCAATTTAAATATATGTAATTAAAATATATATCATGGGGCTTCCATGGTGGTGCAGTCGTTGAGAGTCTGCCTGCCGATGCAGGGGACACGGGTTCGTGCCCCGGTCCGGGAAGATCCCACATGCCACGGAGCGGCTGGGCCCGTGAGCCATGGCCGCTGAGTCTGCGCGTGCGGAGCCTGTGCTCCGCAACGGGAGAGGCCGTAACAGTGAGAGGCCTGCGTACCACACACACACACACACACACAAAAATTATATATATATATATATATAATGAAAAGCATGCATATCTTAAGTACACAGCCTGATCTTGCTTTAAAACTGAACATGTCTATACAACCAACCCACAGATGGAGAAATAGGATGTTACCTTTCCCTCTTCCAGTCACTAATAACCCTCTCCCCAATACACAAACACACCAGAGTGCAATCAGTACTCTGACTTCTAACAGCTTAGATTACTTTTGATGTTTTCCTTTTTTGGGTTTACTTCTTGACATAAATGGAACCATAGCATATGTAGTCTTATGTGTCTGGCTTTTTCCTCTCAACATTGTGTTTGTGAGATTCATCCATATGTGTAGTTTTCATTCATTTTCATTGCTATGTGGTATTCATCTAATTTTGATCTTTCTGTGAAAAACACATAAAAGATTATAACTTTTCCTCTGAGTACCATTTTGGTCTCATTCCAAAGACTTGTGTCAGGTAGTGATTTCATTTGTTCCTAAGGCAATTCTAAATTATGTTTTAGATATTGTCTTGAATCCAAAAATTATTTAGAATTGAATCTTTTTTTCATGATTGGGCTTTAGACTCCATTCTTTCTCCTTTTTGTTGATCAGGATCTAATTTTTCTTGGTGCATATTTCTTTTTACCAATTTCAAAATATTACTCTTTCACCCTTTCAAGATCTTAAATTCTACTTTTTTATGAGGTAAGTATTGCTATTCCTAGGCTGTGTATAATACGTGTATAGTTGGATTTTATTTCATTACCCAGTTTTAATCTCTCCCTCCAAGTAGGTGAATTTAGCCTATTCACTCATTTTATGAGTACTGATTTTGAAACATTTTAATTCTATTTTAGTAACTACAGAGAAAATTAAGAAACAAATGTATTTTTACACAAATTTTAGAGTTAATCTAGCCAAATCTTCTCCCTGAATCAATCAAGACTCTTGGCCCAAATTTATATGCTAGATTTTTATTTCTACACACCTATCCTCTTGATGTTCTCTTTTTAGTTCTAGGACATTGTTGTTTCTTCGACAATTACTATTTATTTACACTTAGATTTCTTTAATATCCATTGCTTCCTATATATACATCTTCTTTTGAGCTCCATTTATGTTCTTATTGAGCATATCTTCTACTGTTTCTTCAAAGAGGATCTATGAATATTATTTATGGATACCTGTTTTCCTGGTATTGTTTCATTTTACTTTGCCCTCATATTTGAGAAATAATTTATCAGGATTTAAAATAATAAGCTCCAAATTATATTCCTTGTGGACTTTGATGATATTAATCCATTCCTTTGAAGATATTTATCCATTCCTTTGAAGATATTTATCCATTCCTTTCTTGTATTTAGTGATCTGATTAAAGTTTGATGTCAAGCAAATTCTTTTGCATTCTAAGATGTTTTATGTGCTTTTGCCTTTTTGAAACTTTTCACTTTTTTCTTTTAGTTGGTACTCTAAAATTTCACCAAATGTATTTAAGTACATGAATGTTTTTGTTTGTTTGGAAAGGAATTGCTTATTCATTTGGCTTGGCACTCAATGCCATTTTTCAAACTGGAGATTCATGTACTGCTTCTGTTCTGGGTCAATTTTTCTATCATTATCTTACCCTTCCCTAATTTTAATTCTCTATAGGTTCTCTTTCTGCAATTCCTATTATATGGAAGTCAGAAATACTAGAATTATCCTCATTAAATCCTAATTTGTTTTGTATTTTCCATCTTTTAAACCTTTGTTTGCTGCTTTTGAGAAGCATTAGTTCACTTCTATCTTTTAACTACAAAATAATCTGAGATTGTTGTGTTTATTTCAGTGCTCACTTTTTCATTTCTGAGATCTATTGTTGTGATGTAATAGGAATACATTTTACATTTCTTGATGCATTTGTACTTTAAAGTCTTATTTCCCCTGCTTTCTGAGATGGTCAAGTATAAGTTTTTCCACTTGTTGCTTTTTTCTATGCCTGTGATTCTTTTTAAATTTAGCAATGTTTGATGTTTTGGTTTTGTCCTTATTTTGGTTTTTGCCAGGTTTTGAAGGCAGGTGGTAAGACATAGGACCTGCTGCACTTTTGCACTTCAAATTAATTATTTTCTTTTTATGATAAATCTATCATTGTGTTTGATGAGATTAGAGTTTCAAGATCTGACACTTATTATGTAAAATTTTCACATTGGAATGATTAGCTTACCCATTTAAAAAGATGCCATGTTTCGGTTTTTAATATAAGGTTAAAGGCATTCCTTCTCACCTTAACCTTCTTTTTTTTTTTTTTTCCTACAATTTAAAACTCATTTCTTCTTACTAGGATCAGATAAGAATTACAGTCATTCTGTATCTTCTAGTTAGGAATCCTTGGAAAATTATGTGTTGAGTTTTTTTTCGGGGGGAGGCAGTTTTCCCAAATGTGTCTTCTGAGACCATTGGAAAAGATACTGATTCCTGAGCCCATCTTTTAGAAGTTCTCATATGGGTAGTCCAGAGAGATTATTTTTATGCATAGGTGTCCCACATAAATAATCTTACAACCTGGCAAATTTGGGATAAGCAATACTCTTAGAACAGGGGCAGAAATCCACAGAACCTGAATACTCATTCTTTTGGGGCTGGGACACATTTCATTTGGCCAGAGTGATGAGATTACATTGAAGTTTCATCTCAGGTAAAGTTCTGGGTCCTTGCTGGACAAACACTTAGACATCTGCTGAATGTGCTATTTTAATCCCGAATTGGTGACGTTTACTGTGTTTTGTGGCACTTGTGATTCAAAATCATGTTTCTGATGCTTGACAGAGAAGGTATGCAGTGCTAAACCACTTCCACCTGCTAAAGTAGGTTGTATCTTAAGCAGGGTTAACTGAAGTACACCATTTGGAAATTGTTTGCAAAAATGCTTCAGTTCTCTCAGGGTGGGGAGGCAGCCTGTGTGCCTTGTAGTTTCTTGAGTGTTTCCAGGCTTAAGCTTGATCTCTAAGTCAATCAACAAGAGAAAGTATACTGGATAGCAGTTTTACTCACCTGAACAATTTTTGAACATTGTAGAGTTTTGTTGCCATTTTGATATCACCCCAAACTAATTCTAGTGTAGAATTTTATAACATACTGCATAATATTGTGTCATTCTCAAAGGCTGATTGCTTGACAGCAAGCAGAAGCTAATAGCTAATTTCGGCTAAAGCTGTTAAAGACAGTGGTAGAAATGGCTTGAATCACGATAGTCAAATCCTGAAGTAAAAAGCTCGCTTTCCACAGTTTATCCTTATCAAGATGGGAGATAGACAAATGTCAAATAGTTTGAAGCTTTAATTTGTTTAAAGCAGGAGTCAAAACTTGACTTCTGTGCAGGTTATTTATTTGCTTGTTTGTTTACATGTTGGGTGGGGATGAGAAGGGAAGGGGAGGAGAGGATATTCAGATTCCCTGGGATACACATGCTGGCAATGGAAATATTGTAACTAAGTCATGTTGTATTCAGCACATGTATTTATTTATTTATTTTTCATTACACAATATTTTTAATTTAATTTTTTGAATTTACATAATTTATTTTTAAATTGAATTATAATTGACATATTATATTAGTTTCAGGTGTACAACATAGTGATTCAATATTTTTATACATTAAAAAAGGATCACCATGATAAGTTTAGATATCATCTGTCATCATACAGTGTATTACCATATTATTGACTTTATTCCCTGTATTGTACATAACATTCCCATAACTTATTTATTTTATACCTGGAAGTTTGTACCTCTTAATTCCCTTCACCTATTTCATTTATCCCCCTACTCCCCTCCTCTCTGGCAACTACCATTTGTTCTCTGTATCTGATTCTGTTTTGTTTCTTCGTTTGTTTTGTTTTTTAGATTCCACATATAAGTGAAATTATACAGTATTGTCTTTTTCTGTTTGACTTATTTTACTTTGCATAATACTCTCTAGGTCCATTCATGTTGTTGCAATGGCAAGGTTTCATTCTTTTTTATGGCTGAGCTATATTCTATTGTATGTATATAGAATATCTTCTCTTTTTTTTTTTTTTAACATCTTTATTGGGGTATAATTGCTTTAAAATGGTGTGTTAGTTTCTGCTTTATAACAAAATGAATCAGTTATACATATACATATGTTCCCATATCTCTTCCCTCTTGTGTCTCCCTCCCTCCAACCTTCCTTTCCCACCCCTCCAGGCAGTCACAAAGCACCGAGCCGATATCCCTGTGCCATGCAGCACTTCCCACTAGCTATCTACCTTAGGTTTCTTAGTGTATATATGTCCATGCCTCTCTCTCGCCCTGTCACAGCTCACCCTTCCCCCTCCCCATATCCTCAAGTCCATTCTCCAGTAGGTCTGTGTCTTTATTCCTGTCTTATCCCTAGGTTCTTCATGACATTTTTTTCTTAAATTCCATATATACGTGTTAGCATATGGTATTTGTCTTTCTCTTTCTGACTTACTTCACTCTGTATGACAGACTCTAGGTCTATCCACCTCTTTACAAATAGCTCAATTTCGTTACTTTTTATGGCTGAGTAATATTCCATAGTATATATGTGCCACATCTTCTTTATCCATTCATCTGATGATGGGCACTTAGGTTGTTTCCATCTCCAGGCTATTGTAAATAGAGCTGCAATGAACATTTTGGTACACGACTCTTTTTGAATTTTGGTTTTCTCAGGGTATATGCCCAGTAGTGGGGTTGCTGGGTCATATGGTAGTTCTATTGGTAGTTTTTTAAGGAACCTCCATACTGTTCTCCATAGTGGCTGTACCAATTCACATTCCCACCAGCAGTGCAAGAGTGTTCCCTTTTCTCCACACTCTCTCCAGCATTTATTGTTTCTAAATTTTTTGATGATGGCCATTCTGACTGGTGTGAGATGATATCTCATTGTAGTTTTGATTTGCATTTCTCTAATGATTAATGATGTTGAGCATCCTTTCATGTGTTTGCTGGCAGTCTGTATATCTTCTTTGGAGAAATGTCTATTTAGGTATTCTGCCCATTTTTGGATTGGGTTTTTTGTTTTTCTGTTATTGAGCTGCATGAGCTGCTTGTAAATTTTGGAAATTAATCCTTTGTCAGTTGCTTCATTTGCAAATATTTTCTCCCATTCTGCGGGTTGTCTTTTGGTCTTGTTTATGGTTTCCTTTGCTGTGCAAAAGCTTTGAAGTTTCATTAGGTCCCATTATTTTTGTTTTTATTTCCATTTCTCTATGAGGTGGGTCAAAAATGATCTTGCTGTGATTTATGTCGTGGAGTGTTCTGCCTATGTTTTCTTCTAAGAGTTTGATAGTTTCTGGCCTTACATTTAGGTCTTTAATCCATTTTGAGCTTATTTTTGTGTATGGTGTTAGGGAGTGATCTAATCTCATACTTTTACATGTACCTTTCCAGTTTTCCCAGCACCACTTTTTGAAGAGGTTGTCCTTTCTCCACTGTACATTCCTGCAACCATTATAAAATATAAGGTGTCCATATGTGCGTGGGTTTATCTCTGGGATTTCTATCCTGTTCCGTTGATCTATCTTTCTGTTTTTGTGCCAGTACCATACTGTCTTGATTACTGTAGCTTTGTAGTATAGTCTGAAGTCAGGGAGCCTGATTCCTCCACCTCCGTTTTTTGTTCTCAAGATTGCTTTGGCTATTCGAAGTCTTTTGTGTTCCCATACAAATTGTGAAATTTTTTGTTCTAGTTCTGTGAAAAATGCCAGTGGTAGTTTGATAGGGATTGCATTGAATCTGTAGATTGCTTTGGGTAGTAGAGTCATTTTCACATTGTTGATTCTTCCAATCCAAGAACATGGTATATCTCTCCATCTATTTGTACCTTCTTTAATTTCTTTCAACCGTGTGTTATAATTTTCTGCATAGAGGTCTTTTGTCTCCTTAGGTAGGTTTATTCCTAGATATTTTATTCTTTTTTGTTGCAATGGTAAATGGGAGTGTTTCCTTGATTTCACTTTCAGATTTTTCGTCATTAGTATATAGGAGTGCCAGAGATTTCTGTGCATTAACTTTGTATCCTGCTACTTTACCAAATTCATTGATTAGCTCTTGTAGTTTTCTGGTGGCATCTTTAGGATTCTCTATGTATAGTGTCATGTTGTCTGCAAACAGTGACAACTTTACTTCTTTTTTTCCGATTTGGATTACTTTTATTTCCTTTTCTTCTCTGACTGCTGTGGCTAAAACTTCCAAAACTATGTTGAATAAGAGTGGTGAGAGTGGGCAACCTTGCCTTGTTCCTGATCTTCGTGGAAATGCTTTCAGTTTTTCACCATTGAGGATGATGTTGGCTGTGGGCTTGTCATATATGGCCTTTATTATGTTGAGGAAAGTTCCCTCTATGCCTACTTTCTGCAGGGTTTTTATCATAAATCAGTGTTGAATTTTGTCAAAAGCTTTCTCTGCATCTATTGAGATGATCATATGGTTTTTCTCCTTCAATTTGTTAATATGGTTTATCACATTGACAGATTTGTGCATATTGAGGAATCCTTGCATTCCTGGAAAAACCCCACTTGATCATGGTGTATGATCCTTTTAATGTGCTGTTGGATTCTGTTTGCTCGTATTTTGTTGAGGATTTTTGCAACTATGTTCATCAGTGATATTGGCCTGTTGTTTTCTTTCTTTGTGACATCCTTGTCTGGTTTTGGTATCAAGGGGATGGTGGCCTCGTAGAAGGAATTTGGGAGTGTTCCTCCCTCTGCTATATTTTGGAAGAGTTTGAGAAGGATAGGTGTTAGCTCTTCTCTAAATGTTTGATAGAATTCGCCTGTGAAGCCATCTGGTCCTGGGCTTTTGTTTGTTGGAAGATTTTAAATCACAGTTTCAATTTCAGTGATTGTGATTGGTCTGTTCATATTTTCTATTTCTTCCTGATTCAGTCTTGGTAGGTTGTGAATTTCTAAGAATTTGTCCATTTCTTCCAGATTGTCCATTTTATTGGCATAGAGTTGCTTGCAGTAATATCTCATGATCTTTTGTATTTCTGCAGTGTCAGTTGCTACTTCTCCTGTTTCATTTCTAATTCTATTGATTTGAGTCTTCTCCCTTTTTTTCCTGATGAGTCTGGCTAATGGTTTATCTATTTTGTTTATCTTCTCAAAGAACCAGCTTTTAGTTTCATTGATCTTTGCTATTGTTTCCTTCATTTCTTTTTCATTTATTTCTGATCTGATTTTAATGATTTCTTTCCTTCTGCTAACTTTGGGGATTTTTTGTTCTTCTTTCTCTAATTGCTTGAGGTGCAAGGTTAGGTTGTTTATTCGAGATGCTTCCTGCTTCTTAAGGTGGGTTTGTATTGCTATAAACTTCCCTCTTAGAACAGCTTTTGCTGCATCCCATAGGTTTTGGGTCGTTGTGTCTCCATTGTCATTTGTTTCTAGGTATTTTTTGCTTTCCTCTTTGATTTCTTCAGTGGTCACTTCGTTATTAAGTAGTGTATTGTTTAGCCTCCATGTGTTTGTATTTTTTACAGATCTTTTCCTGTAATTGATACCTAGTCTCGAGGCATTGTGGTTGGAAAAGATACTTTATATGATTTCAATTTTCTTAAATTTACCAAGGTTTGATTTGTGACCCAAGATATGATCTATCCTGGAGAATGTTCCATGAACACTTGAGAAAAATATGTATTCTGTTGTTTTTGGATGGAGTGTCCTATAAATATCAATTAACTCCATCTGTTTAATGTATCATTTAAAGCTTGTGTTTCCTTATTTATTTTCATTTTGGATGATCTGTCCATTGGTGAAAGTGGGGTGTTAAAGTCCCCTACTATGAATGTGTTACTGTTGATTTCCCCTTTTATGGCTGTTAGTTTTTGCCTTATGTATTGAGGTGCTCCTATGTTGGGTGCATAAATATTTACAATTGTTATGTCTTCTTCTTGGATCGATCCCTTGATCATTATGTAGTGTCCTTCTTTGTCTCTTGTATTAGTCTTTATTTTAAAGTCTATATTGTCTGATATGAGAATTGCTACTCTAGCTTTCTTTTGGTTTCCATTTGCATGGAATATCTTTTTCCATCCCCTTACTTTCAGTCTGTATGTGTCTCTAGGTCTGAAGTGGGTCTCTTGTAGACAGCATATATATGGGTCTTGTTTTTGTACCCATTCAGCCAATCTGTGTCTTTTGGTGGGAGCATTTAGTCCATTTACATTTAAGATAATTATCGATATATATGTTCCTATTCCCATTTTCTAAATGTTTTGGGTTCATTATTGTAGGTCTTTTCCTTCTCTCGTGTTTCTTGTCTAGAGAAGTTTCTTTAGCATTTGTTGTAAAGCTGGTTTGGTGGTGCTGAATTCTCTCAGCTTTTGCTTGTCTATAAAGGTTTCAATTTCTCCATCAAATCTGAATGAGATCCTTGCTGGGTAGAGTAATCTTGGTTGCAGGTTTTTCTCCTTCATCACTTTTAGTATGTCCTGCCACTCCCTTCTGGCTTGCAGAGTTTCTGCTGAGAGATCAGCTGTTAACCTTATGGGGATTCCCATGTCTGTTATTTGTTGTTTTTCCCTTGCTGCTTTTAATATGCTTTCTTTGTATTTAATTTTTGACAGTTTGATTAATATGTCTTGGCGTATTTCTCCTTGGATTTATCCTGTATGGGACTCTCTGTGCTTCCTGGAGTTGATTAACTATTTCCTTTCCCATATTAGGGAAGTTTTCAACTATAATCTCTTCAAATATTTTATCAGTCCCTTTCTTTTTCCCTTCTTCTTCTGGAACCCCTTTAATTCAAATGTTGGTGCGTTAAATGTTGTCCCAGAGGTCTCTGAGACTGTCCTCAGTTCTTTTCATTCTTTTTTCTTTATTCTGCTCTGCAGTAGATTTTTCCACTATTTTATCTTCCAGGTCACTTATCCGTTCTTCTGCCTCAGTTATTCTGCTATTGATCCCATCTAGAGTATTTTTAATTTCATTTATTGTGTTGTTCATCATTGCTTGTTTCATCTTTATTTCTTCTAGGTCCTTGTTAAATGTTTCTTGCATTTTGTCCATTCTATTTCCAAGATTTTGGATCATCTTTACTATCATTATTCTGAATTATTTTTCAGGTAGACTGCCTATTTCCCCTTCATTTGTTAGGTGTGGTGCATTTTTATCTTGCTCCTTCATCTGCTGTGTGTTTTTCTGTCTTCTCATTTTGCTTATCTTACTGTGTTTGGGGGTCTCCTTTTTGCAGGCTGCAGGTTCGTAGTTCCTGTTGCTTTTGATGTCTGTCTCCAGTGGCTAAGGTTGGTTCAGTGGGTTGTGTAGGCTTCCTGGTGGAGGGGACTAGTTCCTGTGTTGTGGTGGATGAGGCTGGATCTTGTCTCTCTAGTGGGCAGGTCCACGTCTGGTGGTGTGTTTTGGGGTGTCTGTGGACTTATTGTGATTTTAGGCAGCTTCTCTGCTAATGGGTGGGGTTGTGTTCCTGTTTTGCTAGTTGTTTGGCATAGGTTGTCCAGCACTGTAGCTTGCTGGTCATTGGCTGAAGCTGGGTGCTGGTGTTAAGATGAAGGTCTCTGGGAGATTTTTGCCATTTGATATTATGTGGAGCTGGGAGGCCTCTTGTTGACCAGTGTCCTGAAGTTGGCTCTCCCACCTTAGAGGCAGAGCCCTGACTCCTGGCTGGAGCACCAAGAGCCTTTCATCCACATGGCTCAGAATAAAAGGGAGAAAAATTAGAGAGAATTAGTAGAAGTAGGAAGAAAGAAAGAGAGAAAGAAAGAAAGAACGAAAGAAAGAAAAAGAAGAAAAGAAGGCAAGAAGGAAAGAAAGGAGGGAGGGAGGGAGGGAGGAAGGAAGGAAGGAAGGAGGGAAGGAAGGAAAAATGACAGAAAGAAAGAAGATACAGTAAAATAAAATAAAGTAAAGTATAATAAAGTTATTGAATTAAAAAATAATTATTTAGAAAAAAAAGGGACGGATAGAACCTTAGGACAAATGGTGGAAGCAAAGCTATACAGACAAAATCTTACACAGAAGCATACACATACACCCTCACAAAAAGAGGTAAAGGGGAAAAAATAATAAATCTTCCTCTCAAAGGCCACCTCCTCAATTTGGGATGATTCGTTGTCTAAAGTAGGGAAGGAAGGAAGGAAGGAATTTAAGAAAGAAAGAAAGAAAGAAAGAAAGAAAGAAAGAAAGAAAGAAAGAAAGAAA
>NW_020837993.1:9355694-9380306 GCF_003676395.1 Aethalodelphis obliquidens
AAAGAAAGAAAGAAAGAAAGAAAGAAAGAAAGAAAGAAAGAAAGAAAAGTATATTAAAGTTATTAAAATTAATTATTAAGAAAAAAATTTAAAAAAAAAAAACAATGGATGGATAGAACCTTAGGACAAATGGTGGAAGCAAAGCTATACAGACAAGATCTCACACAGAAGCATAACACATACACATTCACAAAAAGAGGAAAAGGGGAAAAAATCATAGATCTTGCTCTTGAAGTCCACCTCCTCAATTTGGGATGATTCGTTTTCTATTCATGTATTCCACAGATGCAGGGTACATCAAGTTGATTGTGGAGCTTTAATCTGCTGTTTCTGAGGCTGCTGGGAGAGATTTCCCTTTCTCTTCTTTGTTCTCACAGCTCACAGGGGCTCAGCTTTGGATTTGGCCCTCCCTTTGCGTGTAGGTCGCTGGAGGGCGTCTGTTTTTTGCTCAGACAGGACGGGGTTAAAGGAGCCGCTGATTCAAGGGCTCTGGTGCACTCAGGCCGGGGGGAGGGAGGGGCACGGCGTGCGGGGCGGGCCTGCGGCTGTAGAGGCCGGCGTGACGTTGCACCAGCCTGAGGCCCGCCATGCGTTTTCCCGGGGAAGTTGTCCCTGGATCCCTGAATCCCAGGAACCTGGCAGTGGCGGGCTGTGGATAGTGACCTGTGATTGCACACAGGCCCTTTGGTGGCGGCAGCAGCAGCCTTAGCGTCTCCCGCCCGTCTCTGTGGTCCGTGCTTTTAGCCGCGGCTCGCACCCATCTCTGGAGTTCCTTTAAGCAGCACTCTTAAACCTCTCTCCTCACGCACCAGGAAACAAAGAGGGAAGAAAAAGTCTCTTGCCTCTTCGGCAGGTGCAGACTTTTCCCCGGACTCCCTCCCAGCTAGCCATGGCGCACTAACCCCTTCAGGCTGTGTTCAAGCCGCCAACCCCAGTCCTCTCCCTGCGCTCCGACCGAAGCCGGAGCCTCAGCTCGCAGCCCCGCCCGCCCCGGCGGGTGAGCAGACAAGCCTCTCGGGCCGGTGAGTGCCGGTCGGCACCGATCCTCTGTGCGGGAATCTCCCCACTTTGCCCTCCGCACCCCTGTTGCTGTGCTCTCCTCCGCGGCTCCGAAGCTCCCCGCTCTGCCTCCTGCAGTCTCCGCCCGTGAAGGGGCTTCCTAGTGTGTGGAAACCTTTTCTCCTTCACAGCTCCCTCCCACTGGTGCAGGTGCCGTCCCTATTCTTTTGTCTCTGTTTTTCCTTTTTTTTCTTTTGCCCTACCCAGGTACGTGGGGAGTTTCTTGCCTTTTGGGAGGTCTGAGGTCTTCTGCCAGCATTCAGTAGGTGTTCTGTAGGAGTTGTTCCACGTGTAGATGTATTTCTGGTATATCTGTGGGGAGGAAGGTGATCTCCGCGTCTTACTCTTCCGCCATCTTCCCAGCACCCTCCCCCCCCAGCACATGTATATATTTACCATTAATCAATTAATTTTCAAAGTCATGACACTTGAGTTAGTATTTGTTAGTTGTTTGTGTAACATTTTCTATATTTTATGGAAGTAAAGAAAAAAAAGGAGTAGTTATGGGGAGAAAGTGGAAATACTAGTTTTAAGGAAAAAGAAGTTTAATTTAAACTAACTTTAGGTTGAATCAAAGGTTTTCCCTCTCCCCAGTGGAATGATATTATAATCTCTCCTGGTGTAATCAGACCTGAAAACTTTGAGAAGGGCTCATCAGCTAATCCTGGAACCCTGGTCCAGGCTTCAGAAACAAAAGTCCCAAGGTTGTGACTTTACAGGACTTTGATGTCTCTAATAAATTAAGTTTAATAATTATACCATCATTAATTATAGTGATAAATAATACGATTAAATACATTAAAAAATTATAATAAGATATTCATGCTTACAGTAAGAAATTGAATAGCTAAGGAAAAATAGAAAAATATCATCCTAAGTAACTTTGGGGCTCAGGCTTGTATATCACCTTAGTGTGTTTCCTATGCACATTTCTATTGGAATTATTTTCTTACTAATATCAGAAAAGCTATCACTAACCGACATTGACTTAGGTGCCCCATGTCCTTGCCTAAGGAAAAACAAAACAAAGCAAAACGAGGAATGAGAGTGATAAGGCCTGATTCAGGACTCAGATGACTAGTACCCAGTCTTCTCTCCACTGTCCTCTGCTTGCCCGGAAATGCCCACATTCTCACACAGGTCCCTCCCTTAATGAACCAACATGGCTGCTGAGTTCAAAGAGCTTTCCACCTTTAGGATGACTTTATAGTGGTGAAATGTTTATATTGAATAATGCTTTAAAAGGCTCTTTTTACTTTTTTTAAGTAAAAAATGGAGAAATGGATATGAATTCTGCTCTCTGAGTAAGACGTATCTTCTCTCACCTGAAACACTCTTACAGGTGACTGTGCTCAGTGAAACCTAAAGTCACAATTGTTGGAATTACTTGCTTTTTAAATTTCAGTTGTCACATCAGGATGCTCATTTTCAGGAGGAATCCTTTACTTAGTGGCATTTACTCTTCCCTCTTTCTTTGAGGAATAATCATAGTAAACTGATGATGACAAAAGCAGTTAAACATTTCTGTGGTTTGAAATAGTTTTTCTCAGCCTGTAAAGACAAGAGAGCTCTGAGATTCCAAAAATTGAGGGCTCAGGAACTTGATGTTAGACCTTATGTGTGTTAGTTTCTTGAAGCACAAGTGGGAATGATAAAACCACCGGGCCAGAGCTGTGCTGGAGATTGAAATAATGCTAACATAGTGAAGATGCAAATGCTTTTTGCATTGTTCAAGCGCCATAAAAACTTATGAAATCATTTTAGGTGACACAGAGCATATCTACTAATCTTAGGTATAAAGACTTTTTTTTCCTGAACCTAGCAGGTAGCCACTTTTAAATATTGAAGTATTTTGGTCTATAACTTGCACAAAATTTCATTAAAATTCATTACAAATCATGAAACGTAATTCCACTGGGAAACTTGGGCTGCAGCTTATCTTTCTGGATTCATGGTCAAGATCTCAATCACAATAAGTTTATGTCGCCTTTCTACAATACAACACAATCTGGTGTTGTAGGAAAAATGCCAGACCAGATGTTATAAATCAGAGCTACTTGTATGAGCTGGGACTTTATGAAACATCTCTGGAGCTCACAGTCCTCATTTGTAAAATGGGAGGGTGACACTACAGAGTCACTTATATCACTTTCTCTTTTAGGGTTCTATTACTCTATAGACAATCCTTGATTTACAATGGTTCTACTTAACAATTTTTTGAGTTTACTATGTTACAAAAGCAATATGCATTCAGTAGAAACCGAACTTCGAATTTTGATCTTTTCCCAGGCTGGCAAGATGTGATACGTTATATTTTTTGTTTTGTTTTGTTTTTGTTTTTGTTTTTGCGGTACGTGGGCCTCTCACTGTTGTGGCCTCTCTCATTGCAGAGCACAGGCTCCAGACGCGCAGGCTCAGCGGCCATGGCTCACGGGCCCAACCGCTCCACGGCATGTGGGATCTTCCCGGACTGGGGCATGAACCCATGTCCCCTGCATTGGCAGGCGGACTCTCAACCACTGCGCCACCAGGGAAGCCCTGTGATACTTTATATTTGAACTGGAACCGCCAGATGATTCTTCCTAAACAAAATATAAGTATTAAACTTTGAGGGAAATTATGATTGCAATATCACTAATCTCTATTTAATTCCAAGCACAGGGTGCTACTGCATTTTTAAAATCTTTTCCACTCTCATTATTACCACTACCTTTATTATTTTTGTTCTTAGATAACATTTATTGAGCACTAACTGTGTACTTTGCACCCTTCTAGTTACCTTATCTCATCTAATCCTCACAGTAGCATGCCAAGGTAGATACTATTACTAGCCTCATTCCATGGTTTAGGAAACTGAGGATTAGGGAGTTTAGAAAACATATCCAAGATGATAGAACCATTAAACTGCTCCAGGAGGAGTCAAATGCAGTGCTTATCGTCCTCAGACTTGAGTTTATATTTCCAATCTTTTAAAAGTTGAAAGAAACCAGTGTTCCTTGAGTGCTGCTATATACCAGTAATTTTATATTCAATGTCACTTATTGGATTAAAATTATATTACACTGTCTTAGTCTGTTCGGCTGCTGTAACACAATTACCATAGACTGGATAGCTTATAAACAACAGTAATTTATTTCTCACAGTTTGATGGCTGAGAACTCCAAGATCAAGGCGCCGGCAATTTCAGTGCCTTGTGAGGGCCCGCTCTGATTCATAGATGGTGTCTTGGCACTGTGTCCTCACATGGAGAGATGGAGGAGAGAGCTCTCTGGGGTCTCTTTTATAAGGGCACTAATCCCATTCATGAGGTCTCTACCCCCATGACCTAATCATCTCTCAAAGGCCCCCATCTCCTAATGCCAACATGCTGGAGATTATGTTTCAAAATTAATTTGGGGGGACATAAACATTTAGTCTACAGCAAATACTAAATCAAGTTTGGAGAAAGGAAACACACAAAGTACCTACAATTTACCAAACAGTGGAAAATTTTGTTTTCCTGTTATATACTCCCTTGGTCTTTATTAATATACATGTAAATTTATATAATTATAATTACATTGCCTATATCATATTTTGCTTTTTTTTCACTTAGTGTCACACTGTAAACATTTACTGTGGCAACATGGTTGCTATATTTTTTTCCAGCTTTATTGAGAAATAATTGGCATACATCCTTAATGTTAAACTGTATAAGTTTAAGATTCACAGCATAATGGTTTGATTTATATATATTGTGAAGTGATTATCACAATAGGTTTAGTTAACATCCTCCATCTCACACAGAGAGAATAAAAAGAAAAGAAAAAAAATTCTCCCTGTGATGAGAACTCTTAGGATCTACTCTCTTAACAAGTTCTGTATATATCATATAGCAGTGTTATCTATGGTCATCATGTATATTACACCCCTAGTACTCATTTATCTTATGAATGGAAGTTTGTACCTTTTGACTGCCTTCATCTGATCCCCACTCCCCTCACCCCCTGCCTCTGGTAACCACAAATCTGACCTCTTTTTCTATAAGTTTGGTGGTTTTGTTTTTGTTTTTGGAGATTCCACATATAAATGAGATCATACAGTATTTATCTTTCTCTGGTTGACATTTCACTCAGCATAATGCCTTCAGCATCCATCCATGTTGTTGCAAATGGTAGGATTTTCTCTTTTATATGGCTGAGTTTTATATATATATATATATATATATATACATATACATATATATTTATATATCTCACAACTTCTTTATCCATTCATCCACTGATGGACAATAAGTTTTTAAAATTATTTTTAAAAGGTGAAAATAAATTCATTAAAGAATTTGTGGAGCCATTCATTTATTGTTGGACATTTGATAACAAGTATAGTTTCAATATAAAATACACTGAAACTTTAATTGTAAGTTTATTCTCAAAGTTTAATATGTAACTGCTCTGTGAATTATTTTGATCTATATTTGCCTACATTATTTTCATAAAAGTATAAACAAATAATAAAAATACCCTTAAAACCCATTACATATTTTTCTTTCTATTTTAAACATTTGAATTATGAATAATTTTTAAAATCCATAGTTTTAACAAAATTTTTTTTAAAATCCAAGATAATAGTCTCCAACCATTGACAGAATGTAGTTCTTTGATTTGTAATCCATGGACTGCATACATTTGGGTTTAGTAAGAGAAGCCAATAACTTGGAAAATGGCAAATGCTAAAAGTTTTACTATTATATTTTGACCAAACTGAATTTATATTATATATTATACATAATATAATCATAATAAAATATACTTTTTAATAGTATTATATAATAATATACAATAATATATAATAACAATGGTATCATATAATAATGTATTACATATTACTATATAATATATATTTTTATATATTATGCATATAATATGAATGTATATACTAATCTTTTTCTTCATCGGTTCTAGATTTAAAGTCATAGCTATGAAAATTTCCCCATCATCCATGTTATAAAGTCATTCAACCATGTTTTTCTCAAGTGCATTATTCATGTAGAATTTATCCTGTCATAAGTTCTGAGGAATAGATCTAATCCTAAAGGCTATCCAGACATCCCAAGACATCTTTTAGATAAAATTCATTTCTTTCCTATTTAATTTTGATGCCACAGTTTATTGTGCAATAAATTTCCATATACAATTAACTTTCTGTCTGAATTGTCTATTCTCTTGCTTTGGTTGCCTATTAGTATAACAATTCCATATTACTTTAATATAAAGTATGTATAATATGCTTTGAAGCCTGGGAAAGCTTCCTCCTTTCCATTTTTTTGTTGTTTAGTCTTTAAATAAAATTTACAACACATCTGTCATTGGAAAACAATGTGATATTTTTAATTGAAATAGCATTAAATTTCCAACTTAACTTATGAGGAACTGACATCTTTATGAATATCCTATCCAACAGGCATAAAGCTTCAGTTAAGCAAGATGAATATGCTCTAGAGGTCTGCTGTACAACATGGTACTATAGTCAGCAGTAATGTACACTTAAAAATTGTTAAGAGGGGAAATCTCATGTTAACTGTTCTTGCTAAATAAAAATATGTATATAGATATATATATATGCTTTATATCTTTAAAGGATTTTTGAAACTTTTCTTAGATTCTGAATGTAAACCCAGAAATTCTTTAAATGTAAGAATCAAATTGAAAACATTTCTAATGGATAATAACTTTGTTTATGGTGGTCTAAAACTATAAAAGCCTTTAAAATGTCACAAGATTAGCTTCATCATCCACATACACTTTCAAAACAAACAGGCAACGTCATCTGCCATTCTAGATCATGAATGTAGTCTCTGAAAGTTTTGTTTCTTTTGTTAATTTGTGGCTCTTCAAGCATTATTGGAACATAATTTAATAAACCCACTACATATAATATCCTCAGGTATGTAATGACTTTGCTAATTATTTATTTGCTGAGCAGTCTAAAATGTCTCCCTCTTGTGTAACCAATGTTAAGGCTGTAAATCAATCAACCAGTACAAGCAAACTTACTTTTAAACTTGATTTACCTGAGGAGAGTGGAGAAAGCACCTTAAAAATGGACCTTCTAATAAGTTGTAATGTAAATCAGCATTAGTTTATAAGCTAGCATCATTAATTATCTTTTTTTAACAATAGCAGGTTGGTTGGAGAATCATAGATCTTCATTTATAAGACAGAGTGGTATAACAATATTATATGAAATAGCATGATTTATTGAACTTGGGAGTTTCAGTAAAAGGCTGAATGGCTTTCAAATCCAGTAAGAACTGTCTCTTTGATTGTCACATTTGATCTAGTGGGAACTGTCACTGTTTCCTGCCAAGAAAATATGTAATATAATTTCTGCAAAACCTCTATGGCTTCCTGTCTATCACTGAGCTTTGTGAATCATTTATTCCCACTCTCTCCTTAAAAATGTGTGTGAACCAGGATGCTTCCTAGTATTTCCTGACTGGCTGCCTTGTGGAGAAAAATATAGAAAACTTAAACTTCACAATTGCCAATAATGAGCAATCATTACTCAAATTACTCCAAGCACTGATTAGGTTTAAAGTAATGAAGAAAGCACCATAATCAATCATCATCAACCCAAGGGAAGTCAGTCTGTGTGGAGAAACCCTAGGAACTAGCACAGGGCTCCACCTACAGGGTTCCAGGGGCAGAAGAATGGCAGGCCAACTTCAGGTCACATGTACCCTGCACAGCATGCTGCTTCTCTATGCTGGTAACCCCCACTGCCTGCCCAGAACTCTGAAAGGAGGAAAACTAAATTCAAAGTCTCTTTCCAAACAAGCAGTCCTGATTGAATCACAGTGTGAACTGTGGTGTCACATGCCATCATTAAAAAAATAATAATAAACACAAGTATTAAGGCAATCATACTACACAGGAAAGATTAGATGATAGACAGATTGACATAAAGGTAAATAATAAAATTTTCAACTATGCTACAGGGTGGCCAACCACCTTAGTTTACCAGAATTGAGGGGTTCTTAGGATATGAAATTCTCAGTTTTAGATACAGCACAGTCCTGGCAAACAGGGTCGAATCGGTCACCCTACTGTGTTACCAGCTTTCCAAGGAAGTGATGCTTTAAAATTCAGTTTATATTAATTATGGGGAGGGCTTAGAAGATCATCAGTAGCAAATTCTTTTGCCTGCTTTTTACTGCAAAAGAGAACAACTTTATTAGTGAACATAAAATCCTCTTGGTAAGGGCCTGTGCAATATTTGGTCTCCACCATTTAATCAGGAAAGCTGCATAGCCAGGAAATTCTTCCTTGCCATGTGCATTAAGTTTTGCCACACATGCCGATTTATTGGCATTCTGCATATCTGAGAAGCAATTTCAATGACCCCTTTAAGTATAAGCATGAGTCAGTTTAAGAGACCCCAATAAGGTCACACAAAAAGGAAATTAAAGTTACCAAACCCACCTAAAAAATTTATGATCACAGATGTATATATATATATATATATATATATATATATATATATATATATATACTGTTGGGGGGACCATACAACAAATAAGCATTTGTTGGTCCATAACTGGTTGTATTCTGCCTAGTAATATTTTACTAAGTAGATATTATTCAAAAGAGAAATCAACTGATTACCTAATTTAAATGCATATGTGAGTGTGTGTTTAGTTATGGTCTGATCCATAGTGTATAATGAACATAAGACAAAAATATGTGCAATCTTTTCCTAGTTTTTGACATATTAAGTCGGTTAGAAAAGCAATAGAAAAGCAGGGGGGTTCAAAAAGATGAATTATATTTTAAAACATTCTTGAAAATATTTACAAAATTTCATGCTAATGGTACCCGTAATTGAACTGCAATGTCATGAACAGCTTCATAGAGCTAGGTTCTCAGAGACAATGACAGAATTAGTCTTTTTATATGAAAAGTTTCTACATTACCCTTATTTAAAATGTATGTGGACCGTCCATCTTTGACAACAATAATAAATTATTTCCATGGTAACCCAGGGATAGAACCGAATAGATGTCATCTCAGCATAGCGACAAAGGGGACTACAGAGGAAGTCCCCTTTCAATGTTTTGGTCAAGATACTGCATTGTAAACATTTTGAAACTAAATCATCATGACCGTGACTGAAGATTATCTGACTGTTAGAAAATAAATTGTCTGAGGAGAGTTAAAAATTAATTTTTTGGGCAAAATGAGAAATAACAATAAAGGAAAAGAAAATATCATCTACATAGGGTTGGCATATAAGGATCAGAAACTTATTTGCATTCTTAACAGTAAATTAATAATAAAAACTAATATAACCCTTTGTCAACATGCCAAATCCCAATGAGGATTC
This sequence comes from Aethalodelphis obliquidens, assembly GCF_003676395.1. Taxonomy (NCBI): domain Eukaryota; kingdom Metazoa; phylum Chordata; class Mammalia; order Artiodactyla; family Delphinidae; genus Aethalodelphis; species Aethalodelphis obliquidens. The sequence continues at coordinate 9,365,118 of NW_020837993.1, forward strand.
TGTGCTGAAAGATGTTGCAAAGACATAGATTCAATTTCCATGTAAAACAATCAGCAATAATAGTATGTCAACAATTTTTCTGTCATTCTCTTTGGTAGTTTTTGTTAATCTTGAATATCAGAATATTGCATTATTTGGTAGATCCATTCTTGTTTTTTTTTCTCTCTATTGAATTAAGTATACCTACTCTTGACTGGACAATATCCAGATAATGGACCTGAATTCCAGTTACTTAATGTTTATAACCACAACATTTATAGTAGCTATTCATACACACTCTTTCTCAGGTATAAACTAAATTATCTTTCAAGTTCAGGCACTTAATAATGCTAAATTTCAATACGTCTGTGCTGGGGCTACCAAAAAGACGGCATAGGTTAGGAAAAGAACAATTTCATGGACTAACTAGTCTTCCCTTATTGATTGAGTGTTTGGATTAAGTGAATCCAAATCTTTGGACAGCTAGGAAAGCAGGATGGTGAGAAAAGAAATCACATTTAACACAAAATTATAGTTACTATAACAATAACATTAATGATCATAAAATTATGACAATGATGCTGAACAAATTATTACATACTCTGATCACTCTTTGTGGTACTTTGCATACAGTTTCTCATTTACTCTTCACAAAACCACTTCAGTGTTACTCCTATTCTCTGTGTTTTCTAAGTAGGAATACTGAATAACTTAGCCAAGCTAAAAATAATGATTAAAATAAATTCAGAATAAAATTATCTCTTGCACATTACCTGGATCTAAGTGAATTGTTGTGGAGCTGCATCTGAGATTAGCTCACTTCTCACATATCTGGTGCCACTGATGAGTCAAGTAGGTCAGGGAGCCTCCGCCCAGGCCACCATGACACCTCAAGGAATGACCATCAGATCATTTCTCTCTTTAAAGTGGGGGCTGGAAATTATGACAACTCAGGGGATTTTACCTTACTGGGGGGCAGTCACAAATTGTTTATTCATCCCTACAACTGAGAGTTAACCAAAGCTTGAGAATCATAAGGTGATAGCACAAGTGCAGATTCACTTGGGAAGAGAAGGGACTGGGGCAGGAATAGAAGTAAATCTATACTGTGAATCTTGACTTTTGGTTTATTTCCTCAAATGTAATACTAAATCCCATAGCATCGTAAAATTTTTAATTATTTCATGTAAATTTGGTTGCAGTTTCATATCACAAAAATTCTTTAAATCAGATGAATAGTGCAGAATATGCAATAAAACAGAAAAAAAATAATAGTTTCCAAAGTCATGGCAGGATTATTAAGGGGAGATCCCTAGAGCATGAGCTTCACATAGCCAAACCATGTGTGTCCTACTCCCCAGTAATTGTTTTTTGTCACAATGTTGGTATGTTATAATATCTGATCTGCTGTATTGGTACCACTCTTGTGGCACTTAGACCTGCTGTATAACTTTATATCTATATTAATTGCATCAATGAAAGATATAAATATAATTTAAAGACAATGTTGAGAGCTAAACTTTAAAACTCCTTAACAGGGCTTCCCTGGTGACGCAGTGGTGGAGAGTCCGCCTGCCGATGCAGGGGACATGAGTTCGTGTCCCGGTACAGGAAGATCCCGCATGCTGCGGAGCAGCTGGGCCCGTGAGCCATGGCCGCTGAGCCTGTGCGTCCGGAGCCTGTGCTCCACAGTAGGAGAGGCCACAACAGTGAGACGCCCGCGTACCGCAAAAAAAAAACCCAAAAAACAAAAAAGCAAAACTCCTTAACAAGCCAAGTCGCCAAAGAGGGAAGCAAAAGTAATTCACCTTCATTTAACAATAGTAGAAAGTAAAATCATCTGCCATAAAATGCCTTAAATATAGATGTCGTGTTTTGAAATGTAACCCCTTTTTTGCAACATCAATGACCAGCTGTTTTTACATTCCTTTCTCTTTGTGCCTGATTGTCCCATCCCTTTAATGGGAAGAGATTTATTAACTAAGCTAGGGACCACTCTGTTTCTTGAGGGGCAAGAGAACTACCCTCATCACCAAATGATTCCAACAGAAAGTGGAAAGGAACAGATTGAATCTGGAGCTGAAATAAAAGCCTTACTAGATACTGGAGTATAAAATATCAAGGTTCTGGGCTTGGTCAAAGATATCCAGCTGGTAATTATTAAAGTTAAAAGGATTATAGAATGTCTAAATCTAAGGTGAAAATTTCTTAAACCTAGGGAAGATCCTCAAAAGTGTTTGTAAACAGATTACCAAAATGGGAGGCCACTGTTCTAACCAAAGTAACCATAGCTGATATTCAGAGCCGGGTAGAAATTTGGGGGGAAACCTTCTTACTAAAGCTAAATGAGGGAAAGTAAAACCTTACAACATAGATGAATGGGTATACCAGTCCTTTGGTATCATTGAGGTGGCCACCCAATTCTTTGAGGAAAAAAAAAATAGAAGAAGGGCTTCCCTGGTGGCACAGTGGTTGACAGTCCGCCTGCCGATGCAGGGGACACGGGTTCGTGCCCTGGTCCGGGAAGATCCCACATGCCGCAGAGCGGCTGGGCCCGTGAGCCATGGCCGCTGAGCCTGCGAGTCCAGAACCTGTGCTCCACAACGGGAGAGGCCACAACAGTGAGAGGCCCGTGTACCGCAAAAAAAAAAAAAAAAAGAAGAAGAAGAAGAAAAAGAAATGTTTTTCTTGCCTCAAGGAAACAAAATCATCCTAGGAGGAACTTATCTCCATCATCTTTTTAAAATGCAAATTTTAAAAAAAGGGGGTAAAGTAATGTAAAACTTGACTTGTCAAGGATAAACAGAAATCCTAAGTGTCTTTTCTGTAAACATTAGTAAAAAGGGTTTAGTCATCTAGACCTTGATTTGTTCCCTCTGCCTGAATCCTAACTTGAATCCAGCCCCTTGTAACTGATAGGTTTTACACTGTTGTACCGGACTCAGGTCTGAATTTTTGAAATGAAAACTGTGAGGTTCCTGTGTTTTTTTGTGTGTTCAAATGTATCAGTGTATGTTGTAGATGTATGGTATTACCAAAATTAATTTGTGAAAGAGCTCTACTTAATTGACTTTAAAAAATTAAGCATTTATATAAATACTAAGGAATGTAAAACTGGCCAGAATGATTTTCGGGTTCACTTGACCTAGGAAATACTCAACGTTAAATTAATATCTTGTATTGATGGTGGCTTAACCTTGTTGGTTTGATTAATATAGACGTTTCTTTAGAGTCATCAGTGTTAAATATAATACTTCTGTTGTACCTAGGTTTACTAGAGGTCAAATCAGACCTTATTATATCTATTGCAAATTTGTCAACAAAAAAAGTAAATTGATGTGAAAAAAAAACTTTTAAGGAAAGTAAAATGTATGTTTTCAGTAAAAGACGGTGTGAGGATTAAAAAAAATATACTAAAAATGGAGTTGTACATGATCAGGATTTTCTAAGATTGGATTAAATCTAGTTAGGTAAATGGATTTTGTTGGGAATGGGCTAGGACAAGACTGGATTTGGTTCTCCCTCCAAAATTTTCTTGAAATGCTGCTTTCGATAACAGGTTGTATAAATTTCTCTGCCTTTAAGTGATCTGTATTTGCTTCTGAGATCTCTTTTAACTTTAGTTAAGGAGTAAGTATTGTCTTAAAATGACCTATGATCTTATTTGACCAAGTGTTTTAAAATTTTTTGACAAACTTCCCAAATATCAAATTTTAAAGTTCTTTTGATTTCCAGTTAACTTTGGTATGATTTACAGGGCCCCTGAGGTAGCTCAAAAAATAAATAAATAAATAAATAACTAGGATTGTTTTGTATGTTAAATCAAATATAATCAGATGTTTAAAAAATATTCTTTTAAAAAATAATTCCAAATTCCATTTACATGTGGAAAGCTCATACAAATTAATAGGATAAAAAACAATGATAGCCCTCTCCTCCACACCATACCATAAAATGAAGGGCCAAGAACATGAAAAGGTAATTCACAGAAGTGGCTAATAAAAACAAAAATTGCTTTGTACCATTAATGAAGGAAATAAATATATACTAAAGCCACTATAAGATAACAGCTTATTTGTTGTTTGCTTGTTTTACCTAACACATTAGCAAACATTTAGATGCAAGAGTATTCAATGTTGGGACTTCCCTGGTGGTCCAGTGGTTAAGACTTTGCACTTCCAATGAAAGGGATGTGGGTTTGATCCCTGGTCAGGGAACTAAGATCCCACATGCTGCGTGGTGCAGCCAAAAAATTAAAAAAATAATAATATTCAACATAGATGGAGTACAATTAGGCAAATACAACTTTTTTTAAAAAAGCAATTTGGCTGATATATTAAAATTTCTAAAATGCACATATTCTCTTATCCACTAATTCCATTTCTAAGGATTAATTATCATAAAAATTTTTATAAATTAGAAAAAACTTTACGGCAAAGATATTCGTGTGGAATTATTTTAATAGTGAAAAAATGGAAAAACAAACAGTAGGCAATAAATATTACTGGAGGTTAATGTAACAATAACTATAATTTATTTATTAAGTGATTTTTAGGTGTTTGCAAACGTGCCAGATTTTTGGCCTACATGATCTCAAACCTCCTAAAAACGCCATGAAATAGATAAAAATATTTTACCCATTTTACAGATGAGGAAATGGAACTCAGAGAAATTATGTGACTTTCCCAAAATACCCAGTAAATAGTGGCTGGTCAAGGATTCAAACCAGACTCATCTTATTCCAGAGCCTGTGTTCTTCTATATCGCCTGCCATATAGTGGAACAGTGTAAGCATAGTTAAAGTTATCATTATAAAAAGCCTTTAGTGACCTGTTGAGAGCATGATGGGACAGTAAGATGTAAACTACTACATGATATGCACTGAACCAATGATCATTGAACAAGTATTACATTCAAGGCACTTGTATCCTGAGTTCAGAATGAGAGAGAGCTCAAATATTTTTTTTAAAAAAATGAAAATTCTGAAAAAGACCTGAAAGTTTGTTAGTAAAAATTTGGGGTGGGGAGAGGTAGCAAAAATAATGGTATTTTTAATATTCTTCCTTACTCTCTTTTATATTTTCCAAGGGTGTGCAAAATGAGAAATAGCTTTGTGGAGTCCCAAGGACTGTGATTCCACTATGGCCACACTTCAGTTCCTTGGTTGTCTGGGCAGTTAAGGATGGTGAGTTTAGCTCTTGTTAACCTAGATTACACACCAAGTTTATTTTTTGTTTGGATATTAGCTGCCAACTTATTTATTTGTTTTTAACAACCAGTAACAGGGTCATCTCAGCCCAAATGGGTGCTCATTATTTCCATGGCTTCCTGATCCATGACATTTTCACACCAGATCCCCACAATTCAGCTCCTTTAAATAGTGTAGTTTATCCATTTGGGTTCCTCTTTCTTATGGTTCCCTTGACATGTTCACTTGAGAAAGACAATGAGTTCCTATTAAAACCACCCAAAGCCTTTCCACACCAACCTCCCAGAAAACAAGGAATTAGAGGAATACCAAGAATTCCAAGTTAGCAAAACTTAGTAAATATGCAAATACACATCTAATTCACTGGTTTTTAAATAATTAAAACAGTGCATTGATTTGTACTTTCTCTATTCCCAATCAGAGTTATTCTTGCACATCTTAGATCATTTTATTAACTCGGTTAAAATTCTATATCATGATTTGTAATTTCTCTTCCACAAAACGTCAAATTTCTGTTGGTCCAAAAGACTCTGATCTGCCCCACGCCTTCAACCCTGGCCACCCACCCCCAGCCAATCTCTTTCCCTAAGTTCCCCATTGCCCCTCCCAACCCCAGCTGCACTGACTCCTCCCGTATCCTACAACATGCCAAGTCCACTTGTGGATAAAGTCTCCATCTGCCTGTTCCCTCTGCCCACCGTGCTTGTTTTCCAGATTGATTAACTTCTTCAAGCTTCCTAACTACCTTAACTATCGTATTTAATAATGCCACCCACCTCCCTCCACTCTGCACTCCTCATTCCCCTAACCATACTATCTATGATTTTTACTCTGTTTTTCAATAAAGGATACTTATAACCTTGTAACATTATATATTTAACTCATTTCCGGTACATTATTTGTTTCCAATCATTAGAAGGTAAGCTCCTGGTGGGTAGACATTCTTTCATCTCTATTGTTGACTGATGTATACATCAGCAGCCCAAATACTCATGTGTACCAGAACAGCCTCTGGCATGTAACAGGTACTCAATACATATTGGTTGCATGAATAAATATTACTGCTGGCTGATATACAAGTGAAAGTACAAATGGCTGCTTAGTCCAAATGTCTATATCATATCCAAGTCCAATACGAGGCCTTGCTAGTAACTTCAAAGGTATAGCCCTATCATGCTCCAGCTATTTTTTAAGGAAATATACAATCATCCACATCCCTAATCCTGTGCTGCCACCACACAAATTACAAAAATGAAATACTTGTGGTGGTTGACTTATAGTGTGTTCCTTAAAATGCACATTTCCATCCTGTATAAACTTCATGTAAGACCAGAAATTTGAGGAAGCTGCCCCAGTTTCTTACCTTAGCCCAAAATATAGTCTTTAGTCCATTCCACTCTCACACATGCTTTTTCTAAGCTCCGGTCCATTCTAGAAAAATTGTAATCAAAGTAAAGGAAGTTCTTCCTCCTCCTGCCCATTGTCAATTAATGATGCCTCATTAGACAAATCATTTGGAACGCTGATGAGGTTTTCCTGAACACAAAGGCCAGGCTGATTGATTGTTTTTCCACCTGTGGCTCTTGGGTGAATAGCCAAAGGTTAGCCCAGTTCTTGGGGGCCTCCATTGTGTCAGCAAAAATTAGCAAGAAAGTGGCCAAGTTGTCAATAGAGCACAGAGACAATTAGTTAATGATTAGGGAGCTAGCAGTTGGGAAATAGATAACAAAATGAGCCATCTTGGTTACATTTGCATGCATTTAAAAAATCTATAGCACGGTAAAAAGTATAATACCACAGAGAGAGAAATGCTGTGCTTTGAAACCAAATTAAACAAGAGAACTTAATCATGAGCAGAAATTTGCACAACTTGGTAGAAGATCATGTCTATGTCAGAATGATGCAGTAACACTGATCAAATAGATTATTAACCCCAACTCTGAGATTTCTCTTACCTTTACATAAGGCCTTCCTTCTGAATTTGGATTGATTGATTGATTAATTCATCATATATATATTGAGCACCCATATGGGCCAGATAATTTATGTTTTAGGCATCATGGAAAAGAAGGTCAAATGAGATAGGCTTGGTCCCTGCCCTTAGAAAGATGAAATTCTGGTAGGGAAGTCAGATTTTAAAAAGAAAGAGACAATCAAACTACTTACAATTGTTGTAAGTGTGTTTAAAATATCCTAATTATCCTCTGGGATGGTTGGAAGGGAGAGTCCCTTCAGATATTTAGGAATGAAGATTAATAATCAAAATTTAAAGTTTATGCTTTAATATATTTTTCTCCTTAGAGAGTGGAAATTCTTAGGTGTCCCTCCACAGGTCACATGGCATTTCTAACAGAACAGCAACTAGAGTGAGGCTGATGGGACCTTAATTGTTGGAAGTGTCAGAAGTGAGGAAGTGGGTCAGCTTGGATTTATCTTGCAGTATTTAAAACTTTGCTGTGGCTTTAGCCTAAGGGTATATCTACAGCCACTGGAAATGACGGGGGTGTCTGCGGTCATTTTTCTTACAGTTTGCAAATAACTTGAACCTTCTGTTATCGTTTAAATGGCAGCAGTGGGAAATTGTGCAAATTCAAAGTAACACTGCACATGCGACAGGAAAAGATTTTCAAATGTTAGAAGGATTGTGCCAAGTAGAGCTGCCACAGCACTCCCTGTCACCTTGGACAAAAGTCTTCTATCCCACACCAAACAGTGGGTAAATTGTGAGGAAATGCAAGTCATGAAGTCACAGGGACAAAAAATCCTAGAGCTAGAAAGAGCTGTCTTGAAATTGTCTAGTCTTTCATCATTTCACAGGGAAGTCTCCACGGCCAAGTTCCTTGGGGGAAGATCCAGCCTAGAACCCACTCCTGCTAACTCCAAGCCTGGTAAAGCCCAAGCCAGAGAGTCAAAGGCCAGGTATTGTAATGCCAAAGAATATGAAATATCGAAGTTTCCAGCTAAATGCAAACCTGTTACATCCGTACACTTAGGTAAGTGTAATTTCATTTCAAACCAATATTGTTCCTCTGACTCGCATACCCAAACCCCTGAGTAAAATATATTCCTGCCAAATTTATTTTTACTTCCTCACAGGCCCATTTATATACAGTTAAATTAGTTATCCAGCCAATTCTCTTCCATATGAAAGCAGAAAATTGATTTAACTGGTGGTTTTCATCTGTTATTTGGATTTTTTCTGCAAAGACACATCTTACTTTTTCTTTCACTTTTATTTTTCATTTGGAGGAAATATGTGAAAAGGTGATGTTTTGTTTATTAAAATCTCAACTCATTCTCCTAAAAATAAAGTCTTTTATTATTATTATAAAGTTACCTCTAGATATGAATTTATAATGATGTCTCCACTATTTTCTCAGCTGACAGGGTCAATGTAGACACAAAGAAAGTCATCAGCTCCTTAGATTATTAATAAAGTATACAATTCCATTTGAACTTATTCTGTACAATTCCAAATCAACTGATTCATTCAATCTTTCACTCCATTTAGTATATTGCATGAAGGAATAATTTGGTTTTATAGAGATAAACTATGTTTTTCTTTGAAATGACCATTTGTTATAATTCCATTGAAATGTTTGACTCCATTCAGGTGGTGAATACGGAAGGTGGGAGAGAAATATATATGCTTAGAGTTTTCCATTTTATCTGTTCTCCATTTTTTATTAATAATAATTTAAAAAATCTGTTTAAAAAGCTCTATTTCTAGTTGAGCATATGACCAAATACATAAAAACTACATTTCCCAGGTTAGATAGATAGATAGATAGAAAGATATAGATATGGATTGGAGATATAGTTATAGATAGATTTTTATAAGGTTTTGGCTCACACAATTATGGAAGCTAAGAAGTCTCTTGCTCAGATGCTTGCAAGCTGGAGACCCGTGAAAGCCAGTGGAAGGGTTATAGTCTGAGTCCTAAGTTCTGAGAACTGGTAAGCCAATGGCATTAGTCCCAGCCCAAGGGCAGAAGAAGACAGAGAGAGCAAATCCTCCCTTCCTCTGTCTTTTTGTTCTATTCAGGCCCTTAATGGATGGGATGAGGCTCACCCACACTGGGAGCACAATCTGCCTATTCGGTCTACTGGGTCAAATGCTAATCTCATTCAGAAGAACTGTTGGTGGGAATGTAAATTGATACAGCCACTATGAGGAACAGTATGGAGGTCCCTTGAAAAACTAAAAATAGAACTACCATATGACCCAGCAATCCCACTACTGGGCATATACCCTGCGAAAAACATAATTCAAAAAGAATCATGTACCACAATGTTCATTGCAGCTCTATTTACAATAGCCAGGACATGGAAGCAACCTAAGTGTCCATTGACAGATGAGTGGATAAAGAAGATGTGGCACATATATACAATGGAATATTACTCAGCTATTAAAAGGAACAAAACTGAATTATTTGTAGTGAGGTGGATGGACCTAGAGTCTGTCATACAGAGTGAAGTAAGTCAGAAAGAGAAAGACAAATACCGTATGTTAACACATATATATGGAATCTAAGAAAAAAAAAATGGTCATGAAGAACCTAGGGGTAAGATGGGAATAAAGACACAGACCTACTAGAGAATGGACTTGAGGATATGGGGAGGGGGAAGAGTAAGCTGTGACAAAGTGAGAGAGTGGCATGGACATATATACACTACCAAACGTAAAATAGATAGCTAGTGGGAAGCAGCCACATAGCACAGGGAGATCAGCTCGGTGCTTTGTGACGACCTAGAGGGGTGGGATAGGGAGGGTGGGAGGGAAGAAGACGCAAGAGGGAAGAGATATGGGAACATATGTATATGTATAACTGATTCACTTTGTTATAAAGCAGAAACTAACACACCATTGTAAAGCAATTATACTTCAATAAAGATGTTTTAAAAAAAGAAGCACCCTCAAAACATACCCAGAAATAATGTTTAACAAAGTATCTAGACACCCCATGACCAGATCAAGTTGACATAAGATTAACCCTCACAGAAGCTTGTTAATAAAAGTCCTGTCCAGTGAGATTAAAGTAAAGACCCTAACAGGTATTCTTGAATTTAAGTCATGCAGCCATCTCCACCCTTTTCCCTGTGATATTATCATGATAGATAGAGGTGGAGAGCTCTGTTGAGTCATGCTTTGGTGATCACAGAACCACTGTGGTAACCCTGGATTTGCCTACATTTTTAGAAGGGGAAAATAAACTGTCTAGTTTAAGATACTGTTATTTTGGGTTTTCTGTCACTTGCAGTTGAGTCTAATATTAGATTGTTTATGATGGAAAAAGAGAAAGAAAGGTGGCAGGAGAGAAAAATACATGAATGTATATTGTGCATTTATTATTGCTTTAAATAGGTTATTGGAATTAATAACCACAGCAAATGACATAATAGCTATTGTGATCCCCATTTCAGGAAGGAAGAGATTGATACTCAGAAAGGTTAAATATCCTTTCTGAATTTATATAACTAGGATATGACGCAGCTTGGTTTTTCTACCAAGTTCACTGACTCCAAACCATGCTTTGTTTCCTCCAGATGGTACAGCAGTGCCTCCCAGAACTCTTTAGAAGTTCATTTTATTACTAAGGTGAAGTGGTAGAATCATTTTTCAGTGCCCAGTGTCTGTAATGTTTCATACCAGACTTTAGTGTCATCAAAAGGTTGAAATGAAAGTGAAGACTGTATTATCAAATATATTCATCCCTTGAGAGACTTCTTAAGTCAGAATATTGCACTACAGGCAAAATATATACAATGTTAATTTTAAAATAATTGAAGTGTGTCAAGAAGTGAATGAGTCTCTTATTTCAATATCTTTTAGAGAATAAACTTTGAGTGAAATTTAACAGTTTTTTTTCCTCTTCTGTGAGAGCTACATACAAAATTTTGTTATCTAATTACCACATCAGAGTGACTGCTTTGTACTTGTCCAATCATTCTGTTCACCTTATTAGCTTAGAAAAGTTCCTTATGGTCCTTGTGGTTTAGGAATATTTTCAAATACTTTATAGTGTGGGGATTTGTCAAGGTTTGTTTCAGGTTTATTTTCATTCTCTGAGCCTTTACAGATGACTCCTTCCCATTCCAAGGGTCTTAGCTGAATTGTCCAGCACTATTAACATACTATAATAAGAGACTTTAACTTCATTGGGTTACCAGAGAACACTATGAATTCCAAAGTGAGCCTTTAGAAGACAGACATAGAGAGATATAGAAGATACGGGTTATCTTCTGACCCACTTGCCTTTCCATTGATGTTCAGATACTTGACTTTCTGTGCCTCACTGCTTTGACCTACAAGCATCCAATTATTTTCAATTTAGATATACTTGTCAGCACCTTTGCTTTTCAACCCTGAGCATGGGTTTCCTAAGTTTCAAAAGGAAATTGATGTTGAAAAGAATAAGGGGAGGCTTGTAGATGTCTGACTCTTTTTCTTCTTCTTCCACAAATTATAGTAGCTTAAATTCTGACCAGACAGGTTGATCTAACTAGAAAGAAAGTGTGCCATGAAAGCATCCCAAAGGTTGTATTGGTTCAAGGAGAATGACACAGGCAATAATGTCATCCTCAATTCTTTCTTCTCCTTGATATTCCACACCTATCGGCCATCCAATTCAGTTGGCTTCATCTCAGAAACATAATTCTAATAATTTCCTTTCTACTCTTCAATGCCACTGAATTTGTCCAGAAATTTCAAATATATATATATAATTTGTCAGTTTTCTAGTTACTTTGTGTTTACATAGTTCATATCAGTTTGGCTTGACCAGACAAGTCAGTCATATCTGACCACTCAACACATGTTTGTTGTCTGGCTGAATGAGTTGCTATGTTTAGCTCTGCAGAAATGGTATACGAAAGTGTTCAATTCTTGTTATCACACTTCAGCCTATTCAAGGAATAGTTCAAATTTTATCGAAACCTATTTTTTAATGGTCCAATTAGCAAAAATCATAATATTTTCTCATAAGTAGCTGACATACCATGGTGCAGCATCTTATGAGTCTTCCCAAAGGACTATTGGAAAGTTCAAGTATGCTTAAGGGAGAGATTTAGTACCCCTCTATAGGATTGTGTTACCATCTCAGAAATGCTCTTTGATTTAAAACTGGCAGTTTATATAAGGTTATAAATTATAGAGTAAATCATGATAGGCAAGGGGAATAAATATTATACCTGAGGGTTTGCAAGACAGTCTCTAGACACTAAAGAGCTTTAAATCAGCTAGTCTTGCTTACTTTCTGTTCTCTATAGAATATTGGCCAAAACATGGGGTTTTGAAGGAATACTTCTAAATATTTGATACTACTATTTGTATTACTATGCAGGAAAACTGTTTACTGTAGTTATATAAAGTCTTGGATAAAGATTATTTCCTATCACTCTTTCCACTAAAAATTACTTAATTTTAATAAGTTCAAAATACTTATGATTGTTTAAGATAAATTAATTGTCCAAGCCTTAGGAGGGTTAAAAGTGCAAATTAATATTTTCCAATCATTAACAGTGGAAGAATATTCTGTGCAAAAGAAAAAGCCACAGTTTCAGTCAGAAAGCAGAGGAATAACAAGTGCTTTCTGTGGGCAAGTTAGAAACTCTACAGTAACTACAATTATATTGTTCTTGGTGAGTGGAAGCCCATGTAGATGAACCTATGAAAAATCACAAATACCTCTGTAATAGCCATGAGACCATTGGGCAAACACAGGGGAAGAAAGCTGAATAACATGCCTAAAATAGACCGTCAATTTATTTATTTGTTTGTTTATTAAATGTTTATTTTTTTATTGTGTCTTTTTCTCTTTTCTCCAGCTTTATTGAGATATAATTGACATATAACATTGTATAAGTTTAAGGTATATAATATGTTGGTTTGATACACATATATTGCAACATGATTACCACCATAGAGTTAGCTAACACTTCCATCACATCAAATAGTTGCCATTTCTTTTTGTGGTAAAAATATTTAAGATCTACTTTCATAGCAACTTTCACATATACAACACCATGGTGTATATTAGATCACCAGAACTTACTCATCTTAAGCTGGAGTGTGTACCCTTTGACTAACATCTCTCCACTTCCTCCAACTACCAGTCCCAGTAACCAACATTCTACATTCTGTTTCTATGAGTTCAGCCTTTCTAGAATCCACATATAAGTGATATCCTATAGTATTTGCCTTTCTTATGTCTGACTTATTTCACTTAGCATAATGCCTTCAAGATTCATCCATGCTGTTGCAAATGTCAATATTTCTTTTTTTTCTCATGATTGAATAATATTCCTGTGTGTGTGTGTGTGTGTGTGTGTGTGTGTGTGTGTATCACATCTTCTTTCATCATCTGTTAATGGATACTTAAGTTGCTTCCATATCTTGGCTATTGTGAATAATGTTGAAATTGGACATGAGAGTTCATATAACTCATTGAGATCCTATTTTCATTACCTTTGGATATATACACAGAAATGAGATTGCAAATCATAAAATAATTCTATTTTTAATTTTTTTAGAAACCTCCATATTGTTTTCTATGGTGGCTCTGGTAACTTAAATTACTACCAACAGTACACAAGGATTTTCTTTTCTCTGTATTCTTACCAACACTTGTCACCTCGTATTTTGTGTGTGTGTGGGTTTTTTTTGTTTTTTTTTTTTTTTTGATGATACCCATTTTAAAGGTGTGTGGTGATATCTCATTGCAGTTTTGTTTTGTTTGTTTTTTTGTGGTACGCGGGCCTCTCACTGTTGTAGCCTCTCCCGTTGTGGAGCACAGGCTCCAGACGCGCAGGCTCAGTGGCCATGGCTCATGGGCCCAGCCGCTCCGCGGCATGTGGGATCTTCCCGGATCGGGGCACGAACCCGTGTCCCCTGCATTGGCAGGCAGGCTATCAACCACTGTGCCACCAGGGAAGCCCTCATTGCAGTTTTGATGTGCACTTCTCTGATGACTGATGATGCCAAGCACCATTTCATGTACCTGTTGGTCATTGATATGTCTTCTTTGGAAAAATTTCGATTCAGTTCCTTTTCCCACTTTAAATAAGATTTTTTTTTTCTGTTGAAGTTACTTAAAATAAATAAATAACTCTGTATGAGTTATTTATTTTAGATATTAGCTCTTTATCAGGTATATGATTTGCATGTATTTTCTCCCATTTCATAGGTTTCATTTCCTTGATTCTTTTACTATGCAGAAGCTTTTCAGTTTTTTTTTGTCCCGTGTATTTATTTTTGTTTCTATGGCTTGTGCTTTTGGTGTTATATCCAAAAAATCATCTCCAAGACCCATATCAAAGAATATTTTCCTTAAGTTCTCTTCTAGGAGTTTTACAGTTTCCATTTTTTTAATGTGTAAGTCTTTAATCCATTTCGAGTTACCATTTGTCAGTGGTGTAAAACACAGGTCCAGTTTAACTGTTCTGCATGTGATTATCCAGTTTCCATTAACCCACTTATTGAAGAGATTATCCTTTCCCCATTTAATATTCTTGTCTTTCTTGACAAATATTAGTTAACTGTACATGCAGAGGTTTATTTCTAGGCTCTCAGTTCTGTTCCATTGGTATATATGTCTATTTTTATGCCAATACCATACAGCTTTTTTTTTTAACATCTTTATTGGAGTATAATTGCTTTACAATGTTGTGTAAGTTTCTGCTATATAACAAAGCGAATCAGCTATATGTATACAAATATCCCCATATCTCCTCGCTCTTGCATCTCCCTCCAAACTCGCTATCCCACCTCTCTAGGTGGCCACAAAGCTTCGAGATGATCTCACTGTGCTATGCAGCTGCTTCCCACTAGCTATCTAATTTACATTTGGTAGTGTATATGTGTGCATGCCACTCTTTCACTTCGTCCCATCTTACCCTTCCTCCTCCCTGTGTCCTCAAGTCCATTCTCTAAATCTGTGTTTTTATTCCTGCCCTGCCCTTAGGTTCTTAAGAATCTTTTTTTTTTTTAAGATTCCATATAT